>NC_133422.1:99149469-99452500 GCF_049350105.2 Macaca mulatta | reverse complement strand
CTATCCATTATTGAAATTGGGGTATTGATATCTTCAAATATTACTGTAGAATTTTTTTTATTCTGTCAATAAACATACTTTGCTTAACATACTTTGGGGCTCTGTTGCTTAGTGTATATATGCTTGCAATTGTTTTATCATCTTGAAAAATTGACTAATCAGCATATATCTCCTTTTGTCACATGTAAGCCTTTTGACTTAAGCTATATCTTCTCTGATATTAGTATAAAGCTCTTTTTATTGTCAGTATTCAGCTCTTTTTATTGTTACTATCTGCGTGAAATATCTTTTTCTGCTCTTATACTGTCAACTTATTTGTATCTAAAATGACCCTCCTTTAGACAGCATATTGTTAGATCATTTTATTTTTTAGTTCATTCTGCCAATCTCTGCCTTTTGATTGGAGGCATTAATCCATTAAAATTTAAAAGTACTAATAAGGAAACAGTTACTTTGGCCATTTTATTTGTTTTATGTATGTCTTGAAGACTTTTTGCCTTTTATTCTTTCTATTTCAGCCTTTTGTGTGTAATTGATTTTCCATAGTGATTGTTTTTTTGAATCCATTGCTATTTCCTTCTGCATATATTTTTACATTTTAAAGAATAAAAAATGATTGTAGTTTATGTCGCAATTACTAGCTTCACAATATTTGAGCAGTTACTTAAATTTACTGAGCTTCAGTTTATCAATTGGAAAACATTTTAATTGTTATGAGGAATGCATAAGAAAATATTTAAGTGCCTTTCATAGAGCCTAGGATAGAGTAGGAACTCAATTAATGTTTGTAATGGCTGATTTTGGTTGCCAACTAGACTGAATTAAGAGATACCCAGATACCTGGAGAAGCATTATTTATTCTCGGTCATGTGCATTAATTATCCTTAATGCTTCAGTAGGCATTGAATCCATTTTTCTTTTATAAAAAAGGGAAACCTTCATGGTTTGACATTTGATTGGAATGATTAAGCTTCCCCGGCTATTTATGTAAGGGTGGTTCCAATGAAGATTGACATTTGAGTCAGTAGAATGATGAGGAGATCCACCCTCAATGTAGGTGGGCACCAGCCAATTAGTTGGGGGCCCAGTTGAAACTAAAAAGCAGAGAAAGGGTCAATTTTTGCTCATCTCTTCTGGAGCCAAGCCACTTTTTCCGCCCTTGTACATCAATATTTCAGGTTCTCCTTGTTTTGGACTCTGGGACTTGCAGCAACATCTCCCACTCTCAGGCGTGCACCCTCAGAGTTACACCATCATCTTCCTTGGTTCTGAGGCCTTTGGACTGAGCCATGCTACCAACTAGTTCTCCAACTTGCAAATGACCTGTTGTGGGCCTCCTCAGCCTCTATAATTGAGACAGCCAGTTCCCCTCATAAGTCTGTTCTCATGTATATCTCTCTTAATGTATATCCTCTTGGTTCTGTTTCTCTGGGGACCCCTGACTAATAAGATGTTCCCCTTTCCCTTCCCCAACTATATATATAAGTACAAGTTTATGATATTAACCTATGACATATATGAAAAACGATGTACATATTCTATAATTTTGAGGCTTCTCAAATTAGGTTGTTTTTCTAAAGATTTGACAACTTTCCTAACTTCTGAATGTAGTCACCATCAGCAAAATACATAAATAAGTGATGAAAAGAAGACAGAATGAGAGAAAGACAGAAAGAGAAAGATAAAAACAAAAGAAAAGTATTAAAAAGTTATTTGTACCGTATCCTTCCAGTGTCGTAAGCGTTGAGGTCACAGGCTATGACATAGTCTTCATATTTCCATTTCCATTTAACATGGCAATATGTACTCCACAAATATCTACTCAATGAATTTTTAAAAATCAACAATTAATCTAACAATAATACTTTAACTGACTTTTTAAATGATTCAAATTAAAGTAAGCATATTTAATATTTGATCACCTGGAACTTCCTAGCCTATATTTATTAACATGCTAATCCTGATGACCCTTAACAATAAAAAAATTCTTATGAAATTCATTTTTAAGTGTAATATTATAGAGACATATTCTCCATGTGGTTACAAGCCCTAGCAATACACATTGTAAATCCCAGAGAGAATGGTTAAAGAGATTCTCTTACCTAGCATGTTAATCACTGAGCACGGATGATCCACAGAGCTTAGTAAGTGTCTTTTAATTATTATTTGTTGGTAATGAATAATAAATAAAAGTGTCAGGTGGTATCATAAAGGAGATGTTGGCTTTTCTACTGCTTCTGGGCAACTCTGTCTCTTCTAAGGCTTACATAGGCCAGCAATACCTTTATTTATAAAATTACTCAGCCTACTTACCCATCAATTTAGTAGCTCTTAATAGTCAGTCATGTGGTCAGTCGTGTGTACCAAGACTGGGTTCCCCCAGGTAACTGGAAAATGGAACACAAAGTAAAATTATGCAAATTCATCTGCTGCTGTGTGTCTGCCTCTCAAGAAAGACACAAATTATTCCATCGTTGTAGGATTATTTGGAATTCATGTGAAGAAAATAAAAGAAATAGTAAATGTAAGTGTATTAGTCTGTTCTCATGCTGTCACGCTGCTAATAAAGACATACCCGAGACTGAGTAATTTATAAAGAAAAAGAGGTTTAATGGACTCATATTTTCACATGGTCATGGAGGCCTCACAATCATGGCAGAAGGCAAAGGAGGAGCAAAATGTCATGTCTCCAAGGCGATAGGTAAGAGAGTTTGTGCAGGGGAACTCCCATTCATAAAACCATCAGACGTCATGAGACTTATTCACTACCGTGAGAACAATATCGGGGAAACCACCCCCGTAATTCAATGATCTCCACCTAGTCCCAACCTAGATATATGGGGATTATTACAACTCAAGGTAAGATTTGGTTGGGGATGCAGCCAAACCATGTCAATAAGGAACAAAGGAAAATATACAGGTCAGATAATATGATAAACTTCTTGACTAAAAATAAAGAGTATTCTTAATGACAGGAATAAAAGCCATTATGTCAGGCACATTAGGTTTGAACTACAGCTCCAAGCGTTTTGGCCAGTTATTTAACCTCTTATGCCTCAATTTCACCATCTG
The DNA here is from genome assembly GCF_049350105.2 of Macaca mulatta. Taxonomy (NCBI): domain Eukaryota; kingdom Metazoa; phylum Chordata; class Mammalia; order Primates; family Cercopithecidae; genus Macaca; species Macaca mulatta. The sequence continues at coordinate 99,449,428 of NC_133422.1, read as the reverse complement.
CCAAATGGAGGAAATAAAAGTATATAATTATAAGTGTATAATTTATAAGGATATTTTGTACACTTAACTGATAACAGTAATTGGCAGGAATTATTTACTCAGTGGCACGGTGACTGCCACAGAGTCATATATGATATACATATACACAAAGTCCTAGCCCCTACTCACCAGTTTGTAACTCCCATCAGAGACGCTCTGTAGTGGCCCACTTTGATGCTTGCCCTCCATTTACAGCTTACCGAGGGGTGCCCCCAGCTTCTCTTCCTCTCTTATCACATCCCTGTGAGCAGCTCTCTTGGAAAATAATACATAAATATACATAAAATTCTTAAGTAAGAAACTTACATCTTTCTATATGTTTAGTCAGAGAGATTTGTCTTCCCATAAGAAAAGTCACACAGTTTGGAATTTTAAAAAATCACATTTTTAAAAAATCACATTTCTCTATGTATCAACATGCTAGACTTGGAAACACCACATGTACATAAATGCAGACTTCACTGAAAATCAAAAAATATGATATGTGTGACAGAGGGGAAAGATTAATGGGCTGTATGTAGGAGGAAAGGAGGCTAGCGGCTCCAAACTGGGAGGTTCAGGAGAATGAAAGTGTTGCCAGTCGTGGCTTCAATGAGACAATAGGCAGAAACCCGTTTTTCTTAAACAGGTTTATTAATAAACCAGGACTCTCCCAAACATCCAGAATACGTGATCATCCTGCATATAAAATAAAGAGACATGGGTTTTAGGCCAGGTTTGCATTTCCTGGCTGCATAACTTGATTGAGTCATGACAGATTTCTAGGACTCTTGCCTCATCAATAACAGAAAGAAGAAATGACTTGTATTAGTCAGGCTTCTCCAAAGGGACAGAGCTAATAGAATAGATGTATATATGAAGGGGGGTTTATTAAGGAGTATTGACTCACATGATCATAAGGTGAAGTCCCACAATAGGTTGTCTGTGAGCTGAGGAGCAAGGAAGCCAGTCTGAGTCCCAAAACCTCAAATGTAGGGAAACAGGCAGTGCCGCTTTCTGTCTGTGGCCAAAGACCCAAGACAAACCACTGGTGTAAGTCCAAAAGTCCAAAATCTGAAGAACTTGGAGTCCAGCATTCGAGCACAGGAGGCATCCAGTATAGAAGACAGATGAAGACCAGAAAAACTCAGCGAGTCTGCTCATTCCACCTTCGTCTTCCTGCAATTTTTTCTAGTCATGCTGGCAGCTGATTAGATTATGCCAACCCAGACTGAGGGTGGGTCTGTCTCTCCAAATCCACTGACTCAAATGTTAATCTCCTTTGGCAACACCCTCACAAACACACCCAGAAACAATGCTTTGCATCCTTCAATCCAATCAAGTTGACACTCAGTATTAACCATCACACTTGCTGATGCATAAGAATCTTTCTAGCTGTGCTTCTGAAATAGAAAAATGTATGTGCCTGTTGACTGAAGAAGACTCGCAACCCTAGATTGCTGGTAATAGGTGCCACACAGAAGATTCATCCTTCTTAACTTCCTAAAAGCATAAATAAGAAACAAGACAGAAATTTGAATGAAAAGTAAAGGAATGGCGCTGCGGGTGAGAATGAGAATGAGAGCAAGGAGCCGTAAGCAAGCTGCTGTTGGAACAGCGGGTAGGAAGGACACTCTTGTGAGGGCAGTTGGAAGAGTTCCCACTCCTGCAGGAGGTGGTATCAGGAATCAGGTGAGAGGACCACAGAGGGAAATGGCTGCCGAACAATACCCTTCTGTCTTTTCATTTCTTGCTCTCCAATTAATTACCAAGAACCCTCCTTCTGTCGCATTGGAGGAGGTATGTGTGAGCAGATGGAGAGGCCACTGGGTCCTTTGTATCTATATTCTTATCTACAGTCATAGTTTTCATTTTCCAGTTGAGAGTTACCAGTTGAAACCTGGTTTCTGAAGCAGAGGAAGTTAGATGGAGCTGTAAGTCTGTGTCAATTGTTTGGTGTGTCCCTATGTTGTATGCATGTTATTTAACTTTATTCTTCAGGTTTCAAATTAAACATTTTCTTAGAAATTTTGTGAAGAGTTGTTCTAATGATGGCTCCCTGATTTAAATTCTGCCCTTTATCTTCAAAGAATCTATCAAAATCATTTTTAAGTATGTGTTTAGTGCTTGCCTGCCCACAACTGACTGCAAGCTTCATGAAGCCAAGAACTCCATCTGCCGTATGCTCAAAGCACACGGTAGGAGCTCCATAAACATTGATTGAATAAATAAATAAAATTAATAACTATTAGTCAAATAAACTCCTGGGGAGAAATGAGTGACGGTGTCATAAAATAAATGGAATTCTAATAACATTTGAATTATGGGCTGCAAACACTAGACGGAGGAGAGGCTTTGTATGCAAAAAAAAGTCTGGCTACATTTTTGTATGCTGCTAATTAAGGAAAAGACATCGGTAGAAAAAAAGTGAGATGTGCAAAATTTGCTTTTGTTTGATTATGAAAAATTCCAAGAAGTAGTTTACCATTATTAGATGATAAATAGAGCCAGAGATGTCGGGAAATAGGCCCCATGACACCAGTGCAAACATCTTACCTTTAAAAGCTGTGAGTTTGGCTGGGCGCAGTGGATCAAGCCTGTCATCCCAGCACTTTGGGAGGCCGAGACGGGCGGATCATGAGGTCAGATCATCGAGACCATCCTGGCTAACACGGTGAAACCTCGTCTCTACTAAAAAATACAAAAAAAAATTAGCCAGGCATGGTGGCAGGCGCCTGTGGTCCCAGCTACTCAGAAGGCTGAGGTAGGAGAACGGCACGAACCCGGGAGGCGGAGCTTGCAGTGAGCCGAGCCACTGCACTCCAGCCTGGGCAACACAGCGAGACTCCGTCTCAAAAAAACAAACAAACAAACAAAAACTGTGAATTTGACTTATTGGCAGGTTATCTTACTGTGATGGCCAGGACAGAGTTACAATTCTATTATTAAATCATGCAAAAATGAGGGAAAACTGAATGCAAAAATCAGTATTGGTAATGGGTTAAATAATTAAAGTACAAAAAGGACAGAAGGCAGAAGGTACGCACCATGGGAGATTCCTTTATTTGGAGATTAGGATGGAATCAGTGTTGCTTGTGAGAAATACAGAAAGGGCTGACTGTGGATGTATTGCATGAACTAATTATTAGTATTATTATTTTTATTGGAAGTCAACAGTTAACAATGTAAAATATTAGATATTGTTTCATGAAAAGTAAGGAAGTCAAACAAAAATATAGGAGTCATTAAGGACCTTTGAGAGTTTTAATAATCAAGAATAGAAAGTCACATTACAGGAGATTGTTACGGAAAACAGGTAATTAAAAAAAGGCAATAGAATCTGATTTCTTTTTGGTGTTGATTGGAAAGGAGATGCCTCAGCAGTTTAAGTAGGGTCAATGGAAACACATTCTAAGTACCTATTTGAATTAAATTTGTGAAGACACAGAAGTGTGAGCTGGTAAGGGGGAAGATGAGATGGTGCTAGCCGCACTGTTGTACTGTGAGTCTTTGTTTCAAACATGTCTAATGAACAGCCACATGAGAACCACAATTTATAGCATCAAAGTGACTTGTGGGACTACTAAATGAATGTTTTATTTTTATTTTATTTTAATTTATTTATTTTCTTTTATTTTTAATTATACTTTAAGTTCTAGGGTATATGTGCACAATGTGCAGGTTTGTTACATATGTATACATGTGCCATGTTGGTGTGCTGCACCCATTAACTCGTCATTTACATTAGGTATATCTCCTAATGCTATCCCTCCCTGCCTCCCTCTCCCCACAATAGGCCCCAATGAGTGATGTTCCCCTTCCTGTGTCTAAGTGATCTCATTGTTCAGTTCCCACCTATGAGTGAGAACATGCGGTGTTTGGTTTTCTGTTCTTGCGATAGTTGGTTGAGAATGATGGTTTCCAGCTGCATCCATGTCCCTACAAAGGACACAAACTCATCCTTTTTCATGGCTGCACAGTATTCCATGGTGTATATGTGCCACATTTTCTTAATCCAATCTGTCACTGATGGACATTTGGATTGATTCCAAGTCTTTGCTATTGTAAATAGTGCTGCAATAAACATACATGTGCATGTGTCTTTATGGCAGCATGATTTATAATCCTTTGGGTATATACCCAGTAATGGGATGGCTGGGTCAAATGGTATTTCTAGTTCTAGATCCTTGAGGAATCGCCACACTGTTTTCCACAATGGTTGAACTAGTTTACAGTCCCACCAACAGTGTAGAAGTGTTCCTGTTTCTCCACATCCTCTCCAGCACCTGTTGTTTCCTGATTTTTTAATGATTGCCATTCTAACTGGTGTGAGATGGTATCTCACTGTGGTTTTGATTTGCATTTATCTGATGGAAAGTGATGATGAGCATTTTTTCATGTGTCTGTTGGCTGTATAAATGTCTTCTTTGGAGAAGTATCTGTTCATATCCTTTGCCCACTTTTTGATGGGGTTGTTTCTTTTTTCTTGTAAATTTGTTTGAGTTCTTTGTAGGTTCTGGATATTAGCCCTTTGTTTGATGAGTAGATTGCGAAAATTTTCTCTCATTCTGTAGGTTGCCTGTTCACTCTGATGGTAGTTTCTTTTGCTGTGCAGAAGCTCTTCAGTTTATCAGATCCCATTTGTCAATTTTTGCTTTTGTTGCCGTTGCTTTTGGTGTTTTAGACATGAAGTCCTTGCCCATGCCTATGTCCTGAATGGTATTACCTAGGTTTTCTTCTAGGTTTTTTATGGTTTTAGGTCTAACATCTAAGTCTCTAATCCATCTTGAATTAATTTTCATATATGGAGTAAGGAAAGGATCCAGTTTCAGCTTTCTACTTATGGCTAGCCAATTTTTCCAGCACCATTTATTAAATAGGGAATTCTTTCCTCATTTCTTGTTTCTCTCAGGTTTGTCAAAGATCAGATGGCTGTAGATGTGTGGTATTATTTCTGAGGGCTCTGTTCTGTTCCATTGGTCTATATTTCTGTTTTGGTAGCAGTACCATGCTGTTTTGGTTACTGTAGCCTTGTAGTATAGTTTGAAGTCAGGTAGCATGATGCCTCCAGCTTTGTTCTTTTGGCTTAGTATTGTCTTGGCAATGTGGGCTCTTTTTTGGTTCCATATGAACTTTAAAGCAGTATTTTCCAATTCTGTGAAGAAAGTCACTGGTAGCTTAATGGGGATGGCATTGAATCTATATATTACCTTGGGCAGTATGGCCATTTTCACGATATTGATTCTTCCTATCTATGAGCGGTATGTTATTCCATTTGTTTGTGTCCTCTTTTGTTTCACTGAGCAGTGATTTGTAGTTCTCCTTGAAGAGGTCCTTCACATCCCTTGTAAGTTGGATTCCTAGGTATTTGATTCTCTTTGAAGCAATTGTGAATGGGAGTTCACTCATGATTTGGCTCTCTGTTTGTCTGTTACTGGTGTATAAGAATGCTTGTGATTTTTGCACATTGATTTTGTATCCTGAGACTTTGCTGTAGTTGCTTATCAGCTTAAGGAGATTTTGGGCTGAGACAATGGGGTTTTCTAAATATACAATCATGTCATCTGCAAAGAGGGACAATTTGACTTCTTCTTTTCCTAACTGAATACCCTTGATTTCTTTCTCTTGCCTGATTGCCCTAGCCAGAACTTCCAACACTCTGTTGAATAGGAGTGGTGAGAGAGGGCATCCCTGTCTTGTGCCAGTTTTCAAAGGGAATTTTTCCAGTTTTTGCCCATTCAGTATGATATTGGCTGTGGGTTTGTCATAAATAGCTCTTATTATTTTGAGATACATTCCATCAATACCGAGTTTATTGAGAGTTTTTAGCCTGAAAGGCTGTTGAATTTTGTCAAAGGCCTAAATGAATGTTTTCTCTGGACACATCCAAATTGCATTCTAATTGTCTGTATTTTGAGGTTGCCTTCTTTCATACTAGGTAGTTTACAGCTGGAAAACACATCTATTTTATATATACATATATATATATATATATATATATATATATTTATATTTATATTTATATTTAGAGGCGGAGTCTCATTCTGTCACCCAGGCTGGAGTGCAGTGAGGCATGATCATGGCTCACTGCAGCCTCCAAGTGCTGGACTCAGGCGATCCTCACACTTCTGCTTCCCGAGTAGTTGGAACCACAGGCCACCATGCTCAGCGAATTTTTTAGTTTTTTGTAGAGATGGATTCTTGCTTTGTTGCCCAGGCAGTTCTTGAACTGCTGGCTTCAAGAGATCCTCCCACTTTGACCTCCCAAAATGCTGGAATTACAGGTGTGAACTAGCACACCCTGCCAAAAGATATATCTATTTAGGATATCTGAAAATAAATACAAGGTGAGGGAAGCCCTGGTGATATGTTTGAGTCTTTCAGAAAATGGTTTTTATGATGGTTTTAAATATTCAATTCATTTATTTGAGGGGAGAAGATAATTTATGAAAGATAAAAGAAAGAGAGAGAGAGAAAGAGAGAGAGAGAAGGTATAGGTGCAGAGGCCCCAGACTCTGCTGCAGCTCTAACACCTGCAAAGAGAGAAAGGGAAGGACTTAGGACTGGGCTGGCAGAGCCTCAGCCTGTGGTGCAACTAGGAGAGCAGTGAAAGACAAGAAAGATAAGAAAGGTTCTAGGAAAGATAGGAGGGGGCAGGAATGACAGGACACTCGTAGGCCTGCCAGGCCCGTCATGAGCCGAGAGATACCTGGGCAAATCCCGGCTTCAGCATAAAGATTGTGGTCATTCCTGTCTTCGTTTGTTTTGGTGGCTATAACAAAAAGGTATAAACAAAGTGCCTTATAAACAACAGAAAAGTATTGCTCATAGTGCTGGAGGTTGGGATGTCCAAAATGAAGGCACCAGCAGATTCTGTTTTCTGGTGAGGGCCCACTTTCTAGGTCAAAGATAGTGGCTTCTAGCTGTGCCCCCACAGGATAGAAGGGGTCTCTTTCATAAGAGCACAACTTCCACCGAAAGCCAGCTTGACTCTATCGCTTCCCCAGAGTTCCCGTCTCTTAATACGATCACAGTGTGGATTGGGTTTCCAGGTATGCATTTGCAGGGGACACTAAGATGAAGGCCAGAGCAATTCGATAAGGTACTGCAGTGAAAGGCCTTCAGCAAAACATGCTCCTCACATGACAGTCTCCGGGGTGGAGGGAGGAGCAACTTTCTCCCATGACTACCACCAGCTAGGTCAATAGGATCTGTGCTTCTTAAGGGATAACCTGGTCATCTTAGGGTCTTTTGTGAAATACCAAATTCTCCAATGCCAAGCAGGCTACGTGGTTCAGATGGCAAGCCTTGTGGATAAGTGAGAGTGGTGCTTATCTACACATTCAAAACTTCGTTTTCGAATTGAAAGGAATTTCACAGACCTGTTGGGATGTCCTCCATCTAAGTATCCCCATAGAATTTTATCTTCAGAGTTTATTTTAAATATTATAATTCCTGTGACATTTTCACCAATTGTTTCACTGCCCTGGTTTGAAATCCCTTGAGTAGATGTATGTGATATAAACATTTCATTTTGGAAAAAAGAACTACAATGGTAAAGCTTTACGGATACTTAAATTCAGGTTGTAGATTTCCCTGAAGATAGAAAAGAAAAAAGAAATGCGAAGTTCAATTGTTTTGAAATACGTGTGGAGTGGCTGCTGTAAGCCTTGGTGGTAGTAATTGTGGACTTTTGTGCTTCTTCAGTTTAACTGTTATGTTGCTTGAGTGAAAAATGATAGACGTTTTGAATTCCAAGCTCCATTTTTGCCCCTTATTCTATACTGTGTAAGAAAACTTCTTTTTCCCCATGATATGTTTTCTATTCAAAGTGAGTGATTCCATTCAAATGACCAACCAAATTTTCTTCTTAGGGAAATAAAATCAGGGGAGGGCACCTCATTTTGCATGACAGTTCCCAGGTGCTGCCTTTAGGGCTGGCACACACACGACGCGTGCAGGAAGCCGGTTCTGGTTAGCACCCACTTGCAGTGGGGATAATTGGCACGTTTGCTCGGCACACACCTCTGCTCCCCACTCTAAACAGAATCCTGCTCACCACTGCTGGGTTCCTGCACATTTTTGGATTGCTCTGACCCTGATGAAAGGAAAAGTTGCTAACAGATATGAGTGAACAGATTTGTATGAAAGAATGCCTGTGAGCCAGCTGGCCCTGTGTTTGTTCACTGTAACAGGGTCAGCAACCTTGCATGGTCTTAATAAATAGCATCAACTGACTTCATATGTGTTTTGGCACTAATCTAGGGCCTATGGCATCATTTCCTGGGGTTTAGTACCATATTAATAAAAAGAACTATTCCAGATTAGGCACCCATCAATGCTGTATTATAAAACTGTTTTAATTTATTGCTAAAAAAGCAAATGAAATGGGGTTACTGCTGTTTATCACATTGCCTTGAATATCTGTATAACAAGTTTGAGATTTGCTTTATATTTAAAGTCCTTACTGGTTTATGCTTATCACTTAAAAGAACTATTTTTTTTTCTAGGTGTATGAAGTAAAACATGTACATGCCCACAGGTTTAGCATTTGGCTTTGAAGCACACTGAATTTATTATATTTGTTTGTGCAGTTTCTCTTAATCTATTGTGACAACAAATTAGACTCTGATTTAAATTGAAGCAAATTGCAAAATAATTAGAAGCATTTTTCTTTATTTTTCATCTTCCCTTTCCAACCTAACTGCCATCAGACAATCTGGAAATAAGACACATTAGGGGATCTTCTTTTCATTAAGGATTATCTTTGGGAAAATAGAATAAAACTATTTTTCTTTAAGGTCTCTAAGTTTATTCTTCATAGTATAATAAAATACTTGCTAAAATAGATAAAAATAACATTTTCTCTCTACCAGCATTTTGCAATTTGTTTCTCTATTTGTGATCTTTACTCTGTTTTCCTGTGTTGTGAGATGGATTTGGAGTAAGATGCAGTGAGTGAAACAACTTTGTATTATATGGTAGGAGAACAGCAACAACAAAAACAGTGAGTTACGTGTTTTTCCCTTATTCAAAAATATCAATTTATCTTGTTTTTCTGGCTTCAACATTTAGACTGTCACCTTATTTAACATGCTTACGATTTATTATTAAATGTTCAATCCAATTTAGGCTTAAAAATGAAACAAGCGCTAGAGGCCAAACTTGAGAAGCAGGTGCCTGGTGCCTGGTCAGCCACATTGCTTCCCACCCCCCACTTCCCCATCGCTCCCTGGCCTCCAGCCCCAGCCTGCCTCCCCTGCCCTCCAGCTCCTACACAGGGATGTAGCCTTTTAGGCTGTTGTAGAAGAACACTTAATCAATGAGGAGTACAAATTTGGAGAAAGTATCTTTTGTTTATGATCCCTGCGCTAGAATAGCCCATTCTGAACACATAGTTCCACATAAGTGGGTAACAGTTCAGTAGCTGTTGTCCTGGGAACACACACACCAGATGTATACATCCACCTTATGGTAGTCGGTGTGCAACACCCAAAGGCCATCCTCATATTGCTTTAATCTATGGAAATAAGAAAAGATAAATTCAAGATGTGGGCTTAGATAGTGGGAAAATCAACATTGGAATCAAGATCAACCGTGAATGAGAACCAATCAGGACTCCTTGATTGCATTAAAGAGTAGGATTTAGTGTCAGACCCAATTCTCCTTTAATTTGCCCTGGGGTTTAAGTGATAGAAAACTTCTTAGCTCAGGACATGGACAATGAATATTAACAATCATTATTCCAAGCCGACTAAGGCTTTGGAGGAGTATACACACAGGTGTGCACATATGTACTGCATGCACACACGCACACACACACACAATTTCCAGATATAATAAGGAGTAGAACACAAATTTATTATTATATTTTTCACAACAAAATGTGAATGCACATTTATTGAACTTTCATGTTAAACAAAAATAATTCCCTCAGGATGAAATGCAATTGTGCTTCAAACACCTATAAATGACACATAATGGCTGGTGGTAATGAGTGATAGATGACAAATGAATCAATTTCCCTACATACGAGGGAGATTATGTGGCATAGCCTGACAAAGGAAAGAAAACAACTCTGCATCCCTCCTGGATATTCTACACTAGAGCTCAGTTCACCATAATCATCTAACAAAACAATGATCTAACAGAGGGAAATCGATGATATAACTGAATGGGTCACTATTACTAGAAACAGTGTGATCATGTAAAAAGCCACTCACTCCACACTAGGCATTCCGTATTAAGCTGTCAACAATTATTTAATTATTATACAGCATAAGTCTGCAAACTGAGAAAATAATAGCCTATAAATTATATGGAAAATGGACCGCCATTTTCATGGTGTTGATAGGTCTAACTCAAAATATATCATTTTCCCTAAAAGAGTGGCATAATCTTGAATACGTGAGCACAAGAAAAAGACAAGAGAACAATAAATAAGGGTTTGTGAACAAAATTAAGAAGGTTCAGATAGTGGCAGAGCAAAGCTTAGAACAACACACTGAAACACATTTTGGAAACTCCTTAAAAGCAAATTAGAGATGATGATAGCAGAACGCTATGTTCCTAGAGTTCCTCTGTTTAATTAACTTGTCTTAATTTAGAATGTATATGCACACCATCAGGTGAAATGCATTCCTGAAACATAAACACATTCAAAGTTCATTGGATTTCATTCTTGGCTTCCTGAACCAAAAGATAAATGTAATTTTGCCTGTGATAATAGGCTTAGTGGGAAAAAAAAAAGAAAGAAAGAAAAACAGTTATCATGTCTTTATTCAAAGCCTGTCCCATCCTCAGCTATCTTTCATGACTTACACATTTAAGTACTCAAGAATAACAGGGATATGAATATTTACATAAAAATGAAGTCATTTTGAAAAGAAGTGGAGGAATACATTTCTACTTTAATTTTCACTATTCTCATTTTTATTTGTACTCTTCTAAAAAGATTATTTCTCTTTTAAAATAAATTATTTCAGAAATTTTGCCATCGTATTTTAGAGTTTTGGATAGTCTATTATCACTACTTTTTCTGTGATAGTTATTGTGACAAAAACACCATTCACAGAGAATAGTCAACATGTTAATATCAACTACAATATGTGGAATATTATTTTTCTTATGGGTAATTCAACATGACCAAGGATGATTAAGACAAAAATTAATCTTTTTGTCCCACGTAAACATAAATTGAAATATAGTAGAATATGAGGTTATGACATGATTTTTCCCATTTCTGTGTTTTTTAAATTATTATCTTCCTCCTTTCATAAATTGAAATTGTCAAGAAGGAATAGCTTAAATTATTACATCTGTATTTGGGAAACATTATCGTATGATGTTGCCTGAGTTGATTCAGTTTTATCATAAATGTAATAAAAGGTATTGTTCAGTGGTTTCTATGTTAAAATTATTTTAGGAATAGGCCATGCATGGTGGCTCACGCCTGTACTCTCAGCACTTTGGGAGGCCAAGGTGGGCGGATGACCTGAGGTCAGGAGTTCAGCCTGGCCAACATAATGAAACCCTGTTTGTACTAAAAATACAAAAATTAGCTGGGTGTGGTGGCACACACCTGTAATCCCAGCTACTCAGGAGGCTGAGACAAAAGAATCTCTTGAACCCGGGAGGCGGAGGTTGCAGTGAGCTGAAATCGTGCTATTGCACTCCAGCCTGGGCAACAGAGTGAGACTCCATCTCAAAACAAAATTATTTTAGAAATAAAACATATGAAAGTAATAAACTCCTGAGGATTTAAGATATAAAAGTATTCATATCTGGAGTTAAAGTTAAGCTTTGGACTCTAAATAAGCACATTCGTAATTAGGTACTGTTAGTCACTGTCTCTAACAGGGTAATACAGATTAAGAGGAGGAACCCATCTACACACAGAGGTCTTCCACAGCCGTCCACAGTAGCAGTGTCTTCATAGGAGAGTGGTATTTCTAGCAGCCTATTCCACCTCCCAGTCCCTGAACGCAATTGCATAATTAGTTTGCTTGGAACAGACCTCAGCCTCAATGTTCAGATTCCTTCAATGCTTGTCTATGGCCATATCAGCCTGAATGTGCCCAATCTCATCAGATTCCTTCAGTGCTGAGAATGTCCCTCTAGAGAGAAATCTCTGATTTAGTTTCCTAATCTGGCATTGGTCAAAAAGTGGCCATTCTTGGGGCAGATGGCTACAGTGGCCCAGTGGACTCCATCGGCTTTGAGTTTCACGGGTCCATCCATGAACCGAGCCATACATCAGCTGGAATATCTTTGAACTACGAACCCACTTAGCTAAAGGAAAGAAGGGGTCACCCTCTGTGGACCATTCAGTTACCTCCACAAGAGAGCTACGGGTTCATGGAGTCATCTGATACCTTGGGGCCCCAGTTCTACTCACTATAGAACATACCATTTCCATTTAATGATGGAGCTTTGCCCAACCAGTTCTATTATTAGTGAGGTTAGTGAGTATCCACTTGAGGGTCAACGGCTCATGAGGTAAGGGTAGATACTGCACTACAGTGGACAGGTGCTTCATTTCCACTAGGGCTCCATAACTGAGTAGGTGATGGTATTGGAAAGGAGTGCATCTCGCAGCTACCCCAGGTAACTGATGTATTCAAAACATGAGGGGCTTATGCACCCAGTAGTGTTCTCTTGTTGCCACAGGTTTCAATAATATAAGTAGGTGTCATCAAGACCTGTAGTGCCATTGGGCTGGTGGGATCCATTGGCCCAATGACAAGACCCATATCAGTGTATGTTGCACAGCCTCAAGACCCTACTCTTGTGGGGTTCCCATTCAAAAGTGGCCAACTTTCAAATAACCTTGATTAAAGGGTCCAAAAGAATACCCAAATGTGGTATTTGTTGTTTCAAATAGCTAAGCCAGTCTTTGAGCTGTTTAGCCTCTTTCTTGTAGGTGGGGGCTGTCAAGGACAGCAACTTCTGTTTAACTTCATGAAGAGAATTCATTTAAGTACCAGTCTATATGGGTTCCAAGACTGTAGTTTTTGACCAAGTTCCTGAACCTTATCTGGGTTAACAGCCCAGCCTGTGCATGCCATAGTATCTATGACTTTATATAGGGCCTGGTCAACATTTTCTCAAAACTGCAATGAGGATGCTATCAATATAGCGGAGGAAAAGTACTTCAGAAAATAGTTGGGCTTGTTGCAGATCTAGCCCTACCCACTGATGGCACATTGCAGGGAATCTGAGGTATTCCCATGGAGGCAGAGTGAAAGTGTACTGCAGGCCTTCCACGTGAACACAAATTATTACTCACCTTCATCCTGCAAAGGTACTAAGAAAAAAGTGTGAGCCAGAGAATAGCAGAGCACCAGGCTCCTGTGGGGCTGCCACCACCCAGTAATGGCAAGGACGACAGGTTCCACAGGGGCCAAGTATGGCACCGAGCATTCAGTCTGTTTTGGTTCACCTTCATCTCCTAAGCCCCTGAAGCCTTCATATGGCCCAGACTGGGCTAACAAATTGTGACAGAGAGGTGCATAGTACTCCTGCCTGAAGCATGTATTGTATTAAGAGAGGCAATGCCCTCTTATCCCTATTCTCTGCCTGGCCTGCAGTTCTGCTTTTGTAGAATAAGCTGTCAGGACTTGGGTAACTTAGTTGGGGGTAGGGGTGAACTTGACCCCTGGTTATGGCTGGAATCCTTGTTGTGTAGGGCATCACCCCGAGCCTGTGGTGATGTTTCATGCTGCAAGCAAAGTATCAGTGCCTCGAATGCATTCAGCAATGGGAATCATGTTCAGTCTCACCCAGAGTGACCCAAAGGCCCCTACCACAAACACATGCGAACTTATCTGCCATAAATCACCACATTTTCTCCAAAACCCTTTGTATTAGTTCATTCTCACACTGCTATAAAGAACTGCCAGAGATTGGGTAATTTATAAAGAAAATAATTTTAATTGACTCACAGTTCAGAATGTCTGGGGAGGCCTCAAGAAACTTATTATAATGGCAGAAGGGGAAGGAAACACGTCCTTCTCCATATAATGGCAGGAAGGGGAAGTGCTGAGTAAAGGAAGAAAGAGCCCTTAAAACACCATCAGATCTCATGAGAACTCACTCGCTATCATGAGAACAGCATGGAGGTAACTGTCTACTTGATCAAATTACCTCTTCCCAGGTCCCTCCCATGACACAAGGAGATTATGGAAACTACCATTCAAGACGAAATCTGGGTAGGGACAAAGCCAAATCATATTATTCCCCTGGCCTGTCCCAAATCTCATGGCATCACATATCAAAACGCAATCATGCCTTTCCATGGTACCCCAAAGTCTTAGCTTATTCCAGCATTAACCCAAAAGTCCAAGTCCAGAGTTTCATCTGAGACAGGCAAGTCACTTCTGCCTATGAGCCTGTAAAATTGAAAACAAGTTAGTCACTTCCTGGATACAATGGGGGCACAAACATTGGGTAAATATACCCATTCCAAGTGGGATCAATTGGCCAAAATAAGGGGGCTACAAGCCCTAAGTAAGTTGGAAATCCAAAAGGGCAGTCATTAAGTCTTAAAGTTCCAAAATGGTCTCCTTTGAACTCCATGTCTCACATCTGGGACATGCTGATGTAGGAGGTGGGCTCCCACAGCCTTGAGCAGCTCTGCCCCTGGGGCTTTGTAGGGTACCAATCCCTTCCCAGGTGCTTTCACAGGCTGGCTTTGAGTGTCTGCAGCTTTTCCAAGCATATGGTGCAAGTTATTGGTGAATCTACAGTTCTTGTTTCTGGAGGATGGTGGCTGTCTTCTCACAGCTCCACTAGGAAGTGCCCCAGTAGGGACTCTGTGTGGGGGCCTCAACCCCACACTTCCCTTTCACACTGCCCTAGTAGAGTTTCTCCATAACAGTTGTTCTGCCCCTGCAGCAGACTTCTGCCTGGACATCCAGGCATTTCCATACATCCTCTGGAATCTAGGTGGAGGTTCTGAAACCTCATTCTTGGCTTCTGTGCCCCCACAGGCCCAACACCACAAGGAAACTGCCAAGGCTTGGGGCTTGCATCCTCTGAAGCAATGGCTCAAACTGTACCTTTGCCCCTTTTAGCCACAACTGGAGCTGGAGTAGTTGGGATGCAGGACACAATGTCTCAAGGCTGCATAGGGTAGGTGGACCCTGGGTCCAACACATAAAACCATTTTTCCCTCCTAGGCCTCTGAGCCTGTGATGGGAGGGAGTGCCATGAATGTCTCTGGCCTGCCCTGGAAAAATTTTCCCCATTGTCTTGGTGATTAACATTCGACTCCTTATTAGTTACAAAAATTTCTAGCAGTCTTAGCAGGCTTAATTTTTTCCCAGAAAGTGGGTTTTTCTTTTTTATTGAATCACCAGCCTGCAAATTTTTCAAACGTTTATGCTCTGCTTCCTCTTGAATGCTTTGCTGCTTCAAAATTTCTCCCACTAGATACTCTAAATCACCTCACTCAAGTTCATAGTTCCACACATCTCTAGGACAGGGACAAAACGCTGCCAGTCTCTTTGCTAAAGCATAGCAAGAGTGACCTTTACTCCAGTTCCCAACAAATTCCTCATCTTCATCTGAGACCACCTAGGCCAGGACTTCATTGTCCATATCACTATCAACATTTTGGTTAAAGCCATTCAACAACTCTCTAGGAAGTTCCAAACTTTCCCACATTTTTCTGGCTTCTTCTGAGCCCTCCAAACTGTTCCAACCTCTGACTGTTACCCATTTCCAAAGTCGCTTCTACATTTTCATGTATCTTTACAGCAGTGCCCTACTCTCTGTGGTATCAATTTACTGTATTAGTCCATTCTCACACTGCTGTGAAGAAATACCTGAGACTCAGTAATTTATAGAGAAGAGAGATTTAATTGACTCACAGTTCAGCATGGCTGGAGATGTCTCAGGAAACTGACAATCATGGTGGAAAGGGAAGCAAACATGTTTTTCTCCACATGGCGACAGGAAGAAGTGCGAAACAAAGGGGAAAAAGTCCCTTATAAAACCATCAGATCTCATGAGAACTCACTCATTATGATGAGAACAGTAGGGAGGTAACCATCCACGTTGTCTCTCCCATGACACATGGTGATTATGGGAACTGCAATCCAAGATGAGATTTGGGTGGGGACACATTAAACCATATCAACCCCAACATCATCAGTTTATTCCTACCCTTGCAGGGGCCTGGGATTATTAACTTTCAGGCACTAGTATCCAAAAGTTCTGTAAAAGTCAGAATTCCCGAGTTCTACCCTGCTGTCTTCACAGGATTGCAGGGATGCTGTTCCTGGCAGAGACCTGAGGACATTGGCCCCACCCCTTTTATTGTTTTTGAAGGAGGTAAGGTCGGACTACTTTTGAGTTGGCCATCCTCCTTAGTTTACTTATCATTCTCACAGTCATAATGGTCCTCTTCACAGCACTGGTCTGGGTTAAGGGAAGACCTGCTTACTAGTACAGTCCCCCTTCCTCAGACTCTGCTTAGGGACTTGGAGGCCTGCTGTGCTGGACTCAATCAAGATCATTCCAGTCCTGCAAGTCCTTCTCCCCTTGTTCCACTTTAGCTTTGTTTTGTCTATTTCCTATTTCAACAGCAGGAGGCACATTCCTGTGTGGCTTGGACCTGGCCTTTCCTTCCTCTTTTCTCAATTGTCCTTTGAATTCCATTTTTGGTCCCCTGGGCATGGCTTCTCATTACTGGACTTCTCCATTCCTTTCCCCACAATCATTCTAGGGGAAAGGATTAGACAGATGGTATCTTCTTTGGGGGAGACTTCTGATGCTTGAAGTCCTCTGGTGCACTTGGGGACAAGAGTGTGTCACCTATGTCCCCAGGGACCGGATCATATAGTCAAATATCTATCACGTATACCTGAAGAGCCGTTATGGTCTCATGAATGGCTTCCCAGGGGTCTTTGTTTTAGGAAAATCCTTTTTATTTGGAAATACCACTCTCATGCATCCCACAAATGTGGATCAAAAAAGGCATGGGTTTATCCTTGTCTCTGTCTTGTTGGCTGTCCTGTTCAACAAGGTCAAAAATGTGGAACAGTAGGAAGTCAATAGTTACCTTTCCCAGACTGTGTCACTTGGTCTGAGATATTTGGGTCTGCAAAAACCCCTCACTGAACAGGCCCATCAGTCTACTGGTGTGGGGCTCCCCTGGCTTCTGCCCATACCTTTCCTTCAGTTTTGGTACTTCACTGTGAAATAAAGACCTCATTTCAACTGTTTTGCTCCCAGCAATGCTATGAGTGGATCAGCAACACCATGGGTGGTTTTGTTTGGAATTAAAACAGGTCTTGAGGCCAAGGAGCAACCAGGATCTGGTGGAACTCCTTGCATAGGGCCCTTGACTTCTCTCAAGCATGGTCTGTAACCCCTGGGGCATCTTGGAGCTGGCAGGTGACATGGGAGTGCAAAGGCAGCCAAGATGCAGAAAATAGTTTCCCTAGTCTTTTCCAGACCCAACTATCACATCTTGGTAGTGTTTTTGAGCAAAGAGATCTTAATTTGTTGAAGTCCAGTTTCTCTCTTCTTTTGTTGTTGTGCTTTTGGTGTCTTACTAAATAAACTACTTCCTAATCCAATGTCACAAATATGTACATGTTTCATGCTATGAATTTCATTAATTTAGCTCCCAATTTAGGTTTTTCATCCATTTTGAGTTAATTTTTTCTGTGTATGGTGTGATATGGGGTTCCAAATTGATTATTTGCATGTGACAGACAGTTATCCGTGCATAATTTTATGTAAAGTTATTCTTACCTAATTGAATAGTCTTGGAATCCTTGCTGAAAATCAATTGACCATAAATGCGAGAGCTAATTTCTGTAGTCTCAATTCTAATCCATTGATCTCTATGCCTATTCTTATGCCAATACCACATAGCTTTATAGTTTCAGCTTTATAGTAGGTTTTGAAATTAGGAAGCATGATTCCTCCAACTTCACTCTCCTTTTGAGAGAGAGAGAGATATATATATATCACATATATGTACACATGTATACATATATATCACATGTATATACATCACATATATATATCACATGTATATATCATATATATACACACACATATATATATATTTTTCAGTGAATTATATATAGTTCAGTGATTCATTGCCCCTTGTATTTTCCTATAGATTTTAGGAATGACTTGTCGATTTCTGCAAACAAGGCAATTGAAATTTTGATAAGGTTTACAGTGAATCTGTGGAAAACTTGGGGGATTATTTTCATCAAAACAGTAATAAGGCTTCTAACTCATGAACACAGAGTTTATTTAGGTATTTAATATTTTTTTAAAAAGTTTTTTTTTTCTTCTCAAACTCATTCCTAGTTATTTTGAATGATAATATTAGAGTCTTCAAGAGTTTCTATATCATCTTCCAATGGGGATACTTTTACTTTTTTCTTTCCAGTCTGAATTATTTATTTCTTTCTCTCAACTAATAGCTAAAACCTCAATACAATATTCAATAGACGTGTTGAGAAAAAACATCCTTGTCTTGTTTATAATCCTAATGTTATACCATTAAGTATGATGTTTGCTGTGGGGTTTTCATAGATGCCTTTCTTAACCATAGTTTGTTTTGTGTTTTCATCATAAAATGGTGTTAGATTTTTCAAATAATTTTTCTGCATCAATTGAGGTGATCAGGTGTCTTTTTTATTTATTCTGTTATATGACATGTTATATTAAGTGATTTTTATGTGCCCAAACTTTCATTCCTAGGATAAATTCCACTTGGTCCCTGTAGATAATCCTTTTTGTATGCTTCTGAACTTGTTTATGCGTCTAGATTTGTTTTACTAGTATTTTGTTGAAGATGTTTACATGTGTATTTATAATGGGTATTGGTTTTTAGTTTTCTTGTGATATATTTATATGGCTTTATTATCATGGTAGTGACTGCTCATGGAATAATTTAAAAAGTGCTTCCCCTTTGTTTTGGAAGACCTTGAGAAAGACAAGTGTTACTTACTTCTTTAGACATTTGATTGAATTCACCAGTGAAACTATCTGGCTCACCCTTTTGTTGTTACTGTTGGAAGTTTTTGATTACTGATATAATATCTTTATACATTGTAGATCAAATTCAAACCTTCTATTTCCTCTTGAATCAATTTTGGAAGTTTGTGTCTTTCTAGGAATGTGTTTATTTCATTTAAGTTATATAATGTCTTGACAACAAATCCTTGTAGTAGTCATGTTTATTTATAGAAATAAGGTATTAATGTTGGTATTAATGATAGGTATTAAAGATAGGTATTAATGTTGCTGCTTGCATTCCCGATTTCAGTAATTTGAATCTTCTCTCTTTTTTCCTGTCAGTCTAGCTAAAAGTTTGTCAATTTTGTTTGCCTTTTCAAAGAATCCACTTTTGGTTTATTGGATGTTCTCCTCTATTGTTTTTCTATTTCCTGTTTCACCTATCTCCACTCTAATATTGAGTATTACCTTCGATCTATGGCTTTCGGTTGGTTTGGTCTTCTTTTTCCAGTTTCTTAAGATAAAATATTAGATTGTTGATTTATGATCCTTATATTAGATTGTTGATTTGTGATCCTTCTTTTTTACAGGTATAAATTTCCCTCTGATCACTTCATTTGCTGTGTTCTATGAATATGTTGCTTTGCAGTTTTGGTTTTGTTCACTTTATTTTCTAATTTCCCTTACATTGTTTTTCTTTGATTCATTGCTGACTTAGATATGTGTTGTTTAACATAATTGTGAATTTTCCAAATTTTCTTTTACTATTGACTTTTTATTTCATTTAATTCCATTGTTGTGGAAAAATTATTTTCTATGTTTAAATCTTTTTGTATTTATTGAGTCTGTTTTGTGGAGAATATTTCATGTGCACCTAAACAGAATGTATATTTTTTTGTTATTTAGTTGAGTGTTCTGAAGCTCTCAGTCAGGGGAGGTTGTTTTATACTGTTGTTCAAGACTTTTAGGTTCTTTTTACACTTTTTTCTTTATTTTTGTTTATTTTATTCTGACTGGATAATCTCAATTGACCTCTGTTCGTGGTTGCTGCTTCTTTCTTCTGGGTGCTCAAATCTGCTCTTATATATCCCTAGTAAAAAATTGATTTCAGTTATTATACTTTTCATTCCAGAAATTCTATTTGGTTCTTTTATACATTTTTAAATCTCTTGATTGATATTCTCTATTCTCATGCTTTTTTTTTTTTTTCAGTTTTTCAGACTAGGTTTTCTTTAGTTTTTTAATGCATTTAAATTATTTGCACACTGGGCCTCAGATAATATTCATTATCATTTGCTTTTTCCCCAGTTGGATTTTAGTATCTTGTTTTTTATATGTCTGATATTTTTTGTTGAGAGCCAAGTATTTTATTTATTATAATGTGGCAACTCTGAAAATCAGATCCTGCTTTTCCCCTAGAGCTTGCTAGACATATTCTTCCTTTTAATGCTTAATACCAAAAATGTTTCCCCATCATCTCTGCAGAGGGGCTCGCTATGGTGCTCCTCTTCCACACTGAGCCAGGCAGTATACAGATCTGCCTTCGCCTTTCTACTTACTGGTACAGAGCTATGTTATCAAACAGAGATGTGCACAGAGGGTCTCCTCGAGTCTTTCCTGAGTATGTGTACAGCATGCATAACCCTAACCCTTTCTGGATTTCAAGGGACACGAAAGCCCTTATTCTCCAAAGCTTCTCCTTTCCAAGTTTTCCCCACAAGCTGCTTAAGGCTATTATTTGCTCTACTATTAACCATCGCTTCAAGTAGCTGTGAGTCAATCATTTCCTTGTATAAGTTTTAGAAAAATGCCTACAGGTAACAGCTTTAGCACTGGGTAAGTTCTGTATTAGGTGAGATAAAGACGTTTGTGCTAGTCTTCTAGATAACCACCTGCGGGTCCAAGCAAATAACTATAATTATTTGCAGATGAGGTCAGTTCTGCTCCCTCCAGTATCTGTACTGAAATCTGGGCTGTCATTTTCAAGGATAGGATGGGACTGGGACTGGGACATGGGGCTAGGAAGTGAAAATGCCACAAAGTTCTCTGCTCTTGCAGAGCTTCAGCCACTTTTATTGAATGAATACTCCGTGGTGGCTGCAAGCCTTTGGATAGTTTCCAGAGCTCTAAAAAAGCTGATTCTTACAGTTCTTGCCAGTTTTTTTCAGTGCTTTTGTGATGAGAAGCCCTTTACAGTTCCTTATTTCCCCATTTTGGCTGCCTCATAGGAATTTCACCATCCCCTTCTTAATTAACCTTACTGCTAATCTCAATTGGAGACAGAGAAACCAACCAACATAATATGTGCAAACTTGAAAACATGGAACGCATATATGTACAGGTGTTATGATTATGAATCCTTCTCTCATCAATTTCTTTTAATAAACCCACTGATATTATAAATGAAAGTAATTTGCTATATTGAGTCTTTTTCATTTGTTTTTCTTTGATTAGACTCTATAGGGTGTTCTCCAAATGATAACACAACAATACATTATGTTGGTGCAAAAATAATTGCATTACTTTTAATGGCAAAAACTGCAATTACTTTGGCACTAACCTAATAAATATTAGAGCTATATATTTTTTTAAAACTCTACTTTTTTTTCACATTAATTCAGAGAAAATGAAGGAGTGTCTCTTTGTGATTTTAGGACTCATGCATCAAAGTGACAGAGTGGAAAGTTAGAAAATGATGCTCTACTCCCTAGAGCCTACCTCCAGGTCAGGGCCAGATGGCCCTTGTTCTCTCCTCTGTAAGCAATTGGAGCACTTCTGACCACAGTTGTGCTATAGAGGGAAACATTCAGTGAGTGGATGTGTGAAATGAAAACCTAAAGAAAGCTTCCTTCAGCAAGTTTAGACAGGTCCTATCTCTGATCTGTGAGCTAAGAAAAGAAAAGAAAAAGAACATGGTCTCTGAGTCCTCAGGTAATAGCATGTATGCAAGCTTGTTTACCATTGTTAATACCAAAACTCAGTGACATACGCACAATCAAACCCATACTACAAACTCTTGAAATGACTGTACTGTCAAATAAAGAAAGAATCCATGTTGCTAAGTACTAACAATGAGTGTGTTAAACATTCTTATGGCATTTTTAAGGAAATAAAGTAAAATTTTATCTGTTGCCTTTCATATCATTGAATACACATTGAATAGCTGGTGTGCAACAGGCCTGTTTCAAGATGTTGAAGGTTAGAGCTGTCAAATAAAATATAGGATGTCTAATTATATTTGAATTTCAAATAAAAAATAAAGTTTCAGTTTAGCTTAGTTGCATGGGACATATATACTTATATTAATTGTTTAACTGAAATTCAAATTTAAATGCACGCCATTTATTTTCATTTGCTAACTTTTCCAAGTTTACTGGGGCTTACAACTGTGATTAAGACGTGAATACTGGCTGCTCTTTTGAATATTACCATGTAGGAAGAGGAGTAATTAGATACGGAGCTAGAATATAGAAATTTTCAATCAATGAATTGCTTCAGAGGCTATAAAACCCCTTTTTAGGGTGGTCAGAAAAGCTTTTTGAAAATAGAGATGCAATGCCTACATTAAACATTGAATTATCAATTAGAGGAAAAGTGTAAGGGAAAGAATGCTTCAGAAAGAATAACTTGCATAAGCTCTGAAAAGCATAAAAGAACCTCACTGGAAAATTATAATTCATTCATAGTTACAGAGCTTTGGGCAGCAGGTGGAAATTTGATATACAAGTTCTAAAATCTTATCTAGATGAGATAAGCAAAGTCAGAAAGACAGAGATGAATGCCAAATTCAATGAATTATATATAAAGAAGGATATTGGTGACCACATGTCCATAGTTCACTAGCTTCCTTCAGTAAGTTTTCTTTCAGCTTTCAGAAGAAAAGTGTATTTGATTTTGATTTTTTAAATTAATTTATCACCATGATTGTTTTTGTTTTGCCTAATTTCCCCTCATGAGGAGACTGTTTTCAACAAATACATCCTAACATTCTATACACAATGCATAAGTCATGGGGGCAACATCTCAGTCGACACTTTATCTGGCAAATTTTTGCAGTGTTTACCAATTTTTTTTATTTTCCAGGAAATCACTTTTTACTGCTTTGGAAAAATAAAA
Source organism: Macaca mulatta (assembly GCF_049350105.2). Taxonomy (NCBI): domain Eukaryota; kingdom Metazoa; phylum Chordata; class Mammalia; order Primates; family Cercopithecidae; genus Macaca; species Macaca mulatta. Next base: position 99,426,304 of record NC_133422.1, on the reverse strand, counting down.
GTTTATTTTGTAGGTAAAGCATCAATTCCTATTTTAAGATTAGAGAAAAAGTGCTTATTTTCTTCCTCAAATACTTTAGGCATCGTTTCTCTCTACCTGCTCAGATAGCCAATGTGCTCATGGGCAGCACTACACCAAGCAGCTGAAGTGCTTCTACCAAATAAGAGTTGCTTCTGCCACAGGCTGGAGGAGGCAGTATTTCTGGTGTAACACATTTGCTGAGAGCACCAGTGAAACAAAAATCATGGAATCATTGAGCATTCGATCTGCAAGCACCCTTGAGACACCTCATGCCTTGTTTTCCACTGAGAAAATGGTGGCTTTGAGCAGTTTATTGATTTCTCCAAAGCCACACAGCTAGTTGCTGTCAAATTCAGAACTAGCACCTAGTTCTTCTGTCCTCTGCATAGTGCTTTGTGTGTTACCTTTCTTACCCCCAAACTGCCCAGATCTCAGTATTACCAGGGCTGGAATGGCAGATTTTGAAAGATAGTGTAATGACAGTAGCAACAGAGAAAGGGGGGGAAAGATAGCATCAGGGAAGAGCAGACAGAGAAGCTCAGTATTACAGAACTTAGGGTGCACTAGAACCACACATACAGAAGACACAGACAGCAGCTGGGGAAGAGTCCCTAGCAAGATCCAGCACGTAGTCAGTCTCTAAAGGCTCAGCATCTCATGCCAACTGGGCAGGGTACCAAGAAAAGCAACTGCTTGCAAGTCGCAGTCCAGAGACACACAGAAGAAATTTGGAAGCTTGAAATGAGTGGCCAGTGAGGGGCAATACCAACAAACCAGGACCATAGTGAATACATACGCTCATTCATGCTGTGACTGGCTGAAAACCTAAGGCTCTGGCTGGCTGAAAGTTTCCTCTGAAGCCTCCTGGATCTGCTCTTTCTGTCTTAAGAGAAACTTGTTTCATCTGAGCAGAGTGAGAAAGAGGCAACTATTATTAAATCTGTTTATATATGTCACCTTTATGGAGCATCTATGAGCATGCTTTTCACTTTACATTATTTCTAACCAAAATTTATTATGCTTGCTATTATTATCTTCATTTTACAGAGGAGGAAATGGAGCCTTAAAGATTTTCAATATTTTATCCCAGGTCACATAATTGTAAGTAAGAGAGGCAACTCAAATCTAATTCTGCTTAAGGCCAAATCTCAGTTATTGTTCACTTTGCGTGGTGAATGGATCCTGACAGGAGAATGGAAGTGAGGTGAGCGTGGTGCCTGGTAGAGGCAACCCATTGAATTATAGGGGAGGTGGAGCCACAGCTTGGTCTACATTAATAGGGGTGGAGCTGAGGAAGTGAGGATGAGGATGGAACTGGAGCACTGAATGAGTCCTACATATTAATGGAGGACCTCCACTTTTGAGGCTGGAATATATTTCAGGGCTTATCAAGAAATGTGCATCTTGGCTGGGCACGGTGGCTCACGCCTGTAATCCCAAGACTTTGGGAGGCCGAGGTGGGCGGATCACTTGAGGTTAGGAGTTCCAGAGAAGCCTGGCCAACATGGAGAAACCCCGTCTCTAGTAAAAGTACAACTATTAGTCGGGCGTGGTGGCGTGCGCCTATAATCCCAGCTACTCGGGAGGCTGAGGCAGGAGAATCTCTTGAACCCAGGAGGCGGTGGTTGCAGTGAATGGAGATCGTGCTACTGCACTCCAGCCTGGGTGACATAGCGAGACTCTGTCTCAAAAAAATAAATAAATAAAGTAAATATGCATCTTAGAGAATCATGAGGCCCTCTTGCGCCGCAGCCGACTAGTGAGCTTGTGAGAGGTGATGTTACATTTATAGGAGTTTTTCCAGCTGGTTCTTAAATTCGGCCATTATTAAAGATTAAATTATATAAACAAAGCTACAATTAAATTGATTGTACCAAAACCAAGGTAAATGTTCAAAGCTCATTATTTTCTAGTGATTTTTACTCGTTTGCTCTTCCGGGTGTGCTAGAGTTATTTATGTCGCTTATCTCTGCAGTGAAAAGGGCGTGCTGCTTACTGCGCCCCTCTTCCCAGCTCTATGCTCCATGGCCTCACATCAGTAGCAGAAACTTCGCCGTGATGGGAGTATTTAAACAACAGAAATTAACAAATGCTATACACTGGGGCTTGACTGTTGTTTTGTGTGCTGCCCGGTTTCAGAGAATTGCTTTCGAAAGAAGTAAGGCAGATTAAGTAAAAGGGTATTATATCTTCCATTACCTTGTAAATAGCACAAAGTATTGTCAAATCATAGTTGATTTACAACTATTACATGGCTATGAATATAAGATACAAGAGTTTGGCAAAACTAAATAAAAATCTTTCTGTGAAAAGCAGTGGGCTATATACAATTTACAGTAAAGACGATGTATATAGATTATATGGCATACATTTCTTACATCAATAAAATAGTTTAAAATTGATCTACATATACCTACATACACATTTTATTTTTTTCTGGAGGGCCAATTGTTAGATATTTAGCAGTCCACGACAGAATGAGGGTGGTGATCAAATTACTGAGGTAAGTGCTACAGGATGGCACCAGTCAACACACAAAAGTCAGAAGTGGAATGGAGTCAGTAGACAAACAGAAGCTGACCACAGTGTTTAAAAACCCTTGTATTATTTCTTGCAAAGGAGCTGCATCAAACTGATAGTCGTATCAATGTGGCCTTTTAGTTTAAATCTCTCTTGGTATCATAAATAGGTACTTTCAGAAAACAGAACAGAATATTTGAAGGTGGGGAGATTCAGTAATGCATATGGACGTTCACCAAAACCGTAGGATCAAGGCGAAGGGGAATTGGAGGACAGATTATGAAAATCCACGTCTCTATTACTGCATTCACATGGAGTTGGACATATTTACATAGATAAAGTCACCTGCCTTCCAATTATTCAAATGCAGAACTCTGGTAAATATATGCATTCCCCTTATTTTTATCTTGATTTATTAATCTTAGCCAATATAAGTCATGAGGAAGTTGATTTTCTAGATATGATGCATCTCAGATAAATTATAATTCCACATGCATTTTTCATTAAACCCTTCCTGTTCATAGAAACACTTTTGTTTACGTATAGAATTTTTCATGCAGTTTTATTAAAAACTGAGCTTCTCTCTTCATTTATCTATGGAGTGATAGTGCAGAAAACTGTCATTTAAAAATAATTCTATTGCTGTGTAAACTCCAGCAACTTTTCATACTGCACTCTGCACACTTTCTTTCTCAGTAGTCCCGGGAACCTTTCCTCATTAGATTCCAAGTCACTGTATCTTCTGTGATGTGAGTTGCTTTACTGGAAGATTTATTTTTTTCCCCAAGACTTAAGAATTTTCTTTACCAAGTTAGGAGACTTTTTGATCATGCGTTTACCTTAACGATTAGCTGCTTTAAAGCAATTGGTTTTATTCAAAATCAGTTTTCTCAAGTAGAGAACTTTTCTGTTTCACATATAATAATTAAAAGAAAAACACTCATTTTTCTGAAAGCTTTGGGGGGAAAACAAAAGTAAGGAGAGATCTAAAGTGTTTTGTTGAATAAAGTCAATCATACATAGAGAATTATAGCCATGAGAATAAATGCATTTTCTCTGGCAAATAAGCAATGATAAAGCCATTCAATTAATATAATTTTATTCTTTCCCCAAATAATTGAGCTGTACTATCACAGGCATATGCCCTTACCTCCATCCACGACTAGCTATGTAGCAAACACCACAGATTGTGAGGAACTCATAAATTAGATACAGAGGGGTGATATATTCTCTGTCATGAAGATATTAAATACAACACAAAATTGGGTTATATGACAACAGACTTATTTATCAAAAGCATTGAATTAGGCTTCAGATTCCTGTTATAGGAAAGGCATTTTCATAAATTCAACTGCTTGAAAGTACATACTAGTGAAATATTTAGTGGATTTATGACTACTGGAGTGTTGATTCCAACAGTACCATGTGTCATTTATTACATATGGCTTTATTTTGGAAAGAGGGTTCATCTTTCCTTTTTAAAAATATTTTTTGTTCTTTTTTTTTTTTTTTTTTTTTTTTGAGACAGGGCTTTACTCTGTCCCCAAGGTTGGAGTACAGTGGCAGTGGCATGATCATAGCTCACTGCAACCTTTACCTCCTGGGCTCAAGATATCCTCACACCTCAGCCTCCTAAGTAGCTGGGACCACAGGTGCACACAACCATGCATGGCTAATTTTTGTATTTTTTTTTTTTTTTTTTTTGTAGAGATGGGGTTTAGCCGTATTTCCCAGGCTGGTCTCAAACTCCTGAGCTCAAGCGATTCTCCCGTCTCAGTCTCCCAAAGTGCAGAAATTACAGGCATGAACCACTGGGCCCATGGCTCATCTTTTCAATAAGATTGCAAGGCTCACTAGGTCAGGGCTTTGTCATAAATGCCTCTATATCTTCTGCATATTGTACATTGCCCAGTTGATACATATTACCTGGAAAAGAAGGATATTTACTACGTAGGATTAGTGCCATACCAGTCTGTTAATAAGGTAGTGTGAAGAGATACAAGTAACATAAAATGTAAAATATCCCTTTTATCTTTCTTGGAAAAAAATCAAACTCTAATAGCAGAGTACTGAATTCATTTCTAGGCTAAGAAGGGGCCTGAGCCATTGCACAAATATCAGACAAGAGTCACAAAGTAATTTGAGGGCAACATACAGTTGAAATTATATATTAAGAAAACCAAAGCACTTATTGGTATGCAATTATACAGTATGAAGAGGGCTTCTTTTTTGTTCTGAAAAGCAGATTAAGCAGTTGGCCATTTTGAATTGTATAAGAAAGTAATATAATATCCTTTGTTTCTAACCTAATCAAATGATTTCATCGCTTGAGATCAGATTGCTGTTTCTGCATGGACGGTGTCGGCATACACCTGTGGCAGATTTCAGAGCTGTAAGAAAAGGCTTGTTGAAAATCCAACCCTGTCTTCATTGAGGCTGGAAATTACACTCTTAATAATGTTTCCTCTGTAATAAATGTTAGCTGCTGCCTACCGCACTTCTTTACAATTCAAGGGATCTTATGTGATGTAATTTAGTTCTTGAAATCCATAGGTGCTAGTGTTGCTTGTTTATCAGATTGTCTCTACTCTGAGGGGAAAATCAAGTGTTGCAGGATACCTGTAGTATTGATTAATCAGCAGAGAAAGTTACAAAGAAGAGAGAGTAAAAGACCCTCAAGGAATAGTGGAAGTATTCTAATAATTAAGAAACACCTAATATTAATTTTTTTCCTTTACTTGTAGAAGTAATATGAAATGTATGCACTTTCTTTTATTATTCTAGAATTTGATAAAGTCTAGAGATAGAAATTAAAGATAGCATTTAGTTCTTTCAGAATGTGTTATTATATAAGGGAAAGCAAGCCTTCTTGTTATGCAAAAAATAATTTAATGAAAAATAGGCTGTTAAATCTTCTTAATTGTTTAGTATTGATTAATAAGCTGTAAATAATTATGGTGGTGATATTAACTGATGCAATCACAGGACAATAAATTTATGCAGGATTTTGCAAAAAAACAACTTCAAGTGTGCTTTAGAAATAAAACAATGGCCTCTACGTTATTTACTTTCATAGAAAACAAAATACACTCTAAACAAGTTTAATTATAAGATCAAAAAGATCACTTTAATGGATTTTTTTTCCTCATTAAATTATTTTAAGGATTTGTCTTAGTTTATTGAATTACTTTATTTTGGATCTAAATTGTAACCTATCATTTAGAGGCATTAATATCATTTATCAGCCTAAAAGCAAAGGTATTCTCTAGCATAATGTTATACACCTCACATTTAAATCATTTCTATACTTTTAATAAATTGTTCTCATTTGAAAAGTAATACTCTATGGTGTAGTTCAAAATATTTTCCCAGAAAAAAATTATTTATTGAATCATTTCTCCATTTATTCCAATATTTATTTCATGCTTCTTGTACTACTCGTGTTAATAATATTAGGAAATCATAGTGAACGAAACAGTAGCCTAGGGAGGAAACAGACAAATGATACAATAGAAAAGCACAATGATAATAATATGAGTCAGATATGGTGAGACAAAAATGGGAGCATAGGTTTTTAGGCTGAAAAAGGATTTGAAAAGTGTTACCAAAGACAGTGTTTGAACTGAATACTGAAAGATAAAAAATAGCCAAGAAGAGTCACAGGGAGGGTGGAGGGAAGAGTCTGGGCAAAGCCTCCTTCCCTTTCACTATCCGCCCAATCCCCAGGGCCGGAGCATGTGACGTCATGACCCATCAGCTATGGGGTAAGGCAGAAGTGAGAATCAATGACTTCATTCCGGGGCAGCGGTGTCCTCTGTAAGAAATACCTCTTAAAGCGAGATGAAATGTTTTGGTTTGTAGATTTTAATTTCATATTATTTGTAAAGCATTTTTATGCAGATGTTTGTTGAATAAACAAATTGAAACTCAGGAAATCTGGCTGAACTGGATATCTAAACCTTGGGATTATCAACATATTCCTGGCTGTAAAACCTCAGGGAGAGTTGAAATCAGTGAGGCACGTACCCAGCCCCATGGAGACACCAAAAAAGGTTGTATGGAGGCAGAAATCACAGAAAAGGAAAGAGATGTGGTAATGGAGAAGGCATGAATCCATCCACAATGATTTTAGGAGGTTTGGTGATTAAAAGGAGTTGAGAATTTAAGGATAGTGTGAACTGTGAACTACCTACAATCTCTAATTTTATTGAATTTGGTTTATGATGGAAGAAATAAATCATAGGAAGGCTGAGGGGAATTATCCTGTAAAATAAAATGTTTTAATATGTAAGAGATTCCATCAAAGAAACAAGGGTGCACTTTCTCAATTTCATATTAAGGAATTACCTTTGATCACATAATGTTTGTAACTTTTTCTTTTTCCATGGAAATAGGAAGGAAGAAGGAGATGAAGGGTTGAGATCCAGGAAGAAAGGGCATAGGTCAATGAGGGCATTTCCATAGGAGATATTATATATATATTATATATATATATAAAATAAAGGCAAAGACATCAAACTTTTTAAGAGTAAGTAGTGGTAGTGCTGACAGATTTAACAAATGCAAATACAGGATGACTAGTTAGATCTGAATTTCAGAAAACAATAAATAATATTTTAGTATACTTATGTCCCATGCAATATTTGGAAGAATAGGTATTACTGAATGAGGGAAGTATGGGGAGTGAGCAAACATCTGAAGTAGCATTGTAATGATTAGATGATTTAACTTCCTTAAAAATATATAGTAGGAGTGGCAGGTGGTGTGTGTGCCCAGAGCAGGTAACTGGCAATGAATTTATGTTGCTTCCTTTTGCATGGTTCTGTAATTTTCTTCAGGAACGTTCAACTGCATATATAAGGAGGATTCACAAACGTAAGTGGTAGCTGGTAGGATTTGTGCAGAGGTGTGGCCTTGCTGGACCAAGTGTGATGGCAGAAGGTGGGTGTGAGGGAGTTGGGCATTTTCAAGAGGAGTTTTCATGATCAAGGTAGCTTAGAAAGGCAGCAGTCTCAGGAACACTACATTTCTGGTGATGAAAGTGTCCATGCTGTCACCTCAAGAATGGGTAGCCAAGTGAGATTCAGTAAAATGAAACTGAACACGAGGTGATCACAGAGGTGAGAAAACAAGTGGCGGGAAAACTTAGCTACATAGATTAGAAGTCAGTGACAGTAAAGAGAAATCTGTGAACTCATACTAAAACCATGAGTGAATGACATTATGGAGTTATTCAACATGTAGGTAGAAGTCCGCAAATCTATAGGGATGATTTTTTTAGTTTTTCTTTTGCATCAACCACAGATTCTTTATTTCTGCTTTGGGTGGTAACGGGAAGAGATAGAAGTTGTGCTGCTATAGGAGTTCAAGACTAGCCTGGCCAACATGGTGAAACCCCGTCTCTACTGAAAATATTAAAAATTAGCCAAGCGTGGTGGTGCGCGCCTGTAATCCCAGCTACTTGGGAAGTTGATGAAGGAGAATCGCTTGAACCCCCGGGAGGCAGAGGTTGCAGTGAGCTGAGATCCTGCCACAGCACTCCAACCTGGCTGACAGAGCGAGACTCCATCTCAAAAACAAAACAAAACAAAACAAAATGAGAAGTTGTGCTGTTAATGAGAACAAGCTTCTCTTTTCAATTTCTTGATGAGCATGGGATCTTAAGAAGGCATATCGGTATTTCTATGTTAACTCAAAATTACATTCTATAAATTGATGGCTAACATCAACATTGTTTAATGTGTTTCATTAAGGATGTTTTTTTCCTGTAATGGTTAGGAATCTATTTTAGTGCTTATCATAATCACACATTTCATTTTTCCAAGTGTGTTTATTCGTTTTGAGTTCCATTCTATAGTTTTACTATATATTAAAAAAACTGAAATGTAGTATCAGCACATACAAATGTGTTCTCAACGTAAATAGGATTTTAAGAACTCATGTCTACACCACCAACATTAGTTGTACATCAATCTTGTGTCTTTATTTTTGCTTTTCTATCACGCTATTTGGATTTTATTTGGAGCCCCATTTTGTCTGCTAGCAGAAAATTTTTCCTGAAAATTCTGTAAAACTCAGTCAAGGCATTGCCTTTCCATCTTTATTGTCCAAACTCTGCCGATTTAAAAGTCCTGCCGTTCCACTCCAGCTGTGATCTGCACTTATGTTCCTGGGAAATCAAGTTGTCATCTCTATTTTGCAAGCCAAGATGGTGAAGGATACTCTTTGACACCTGTTTCCTCACAGGGCCAAAGGTAGGTAAGATACCTTCAATATGTGAGTCCTCCAAATAAACTGGGTTCTGATTCTTCAGTTTCAGAATTAACTCTCCAAGATAGCAGGATGCAAGGCCTCCTCTCGTCAATACTGCCTCTTACTTACCCTACCATTTTTTCTTAACTTGTTATCCCCTTGCTAGGAAGATCTTTATCCAATCTCATGACGATAGTGGCTTTCTCTGAACACATATTCTGGCAAGTCTTCCTGTCTTTAATTTGAGCCCTGTTTTTTTTTTTTTTTTAAGCTAATCAGTCCTTTCCTAATATGACCAAAATTGTATCAAAGATAAGAAAAACAGCAATATATAGAAATATTACAACGATTTAACATAACCACAAATGTATATGCATACAGATAAGGACACAAACACACACATTCTCTCTCTCTCTCTGTCTCTCTTATGTGTGTGTGTGTGTGTGTGTGTGTGTGTGTGTGTGTGTGTGTGTGTGTGTGTGTGTGATGTCAGGTGATACTGATAGCAATGGAGAAAACATAGGCAGGGTTAAAAGGGTCTCGAGTGAGGGAGTTGGAAAATTAGGGGAGGCCTCCTGATAAGTTGTACTTTTAGTGGTGACCTCGATAAAAAGGAAAAGCACTGACCAGGAAAAGCATTCAAGGAAATTCCAGGAAAGGCATTCAAGCAGAGAAAACAGCAAGCAAACCTCTGAGTGACCAAATCAGGATGAGGGAGAAGACAGAGAGTGACAGGAGAGAGGAGAGAGAGAATGAATGAGGAAAAAGATTGAAGTTGTTGGAGAGGTGGGCAAATAAGGATCAGATCTTTCAAGTTCTATAAGTCATTGTAAGACAGTAGTTTGATGTGAATGAAATTTCAAACCAATCATCAGAAGATTTTGAGTAGAGGACAGACATGTCTGAGTTCCATTTTTAAATAATCACTCTGGCAGTTTGGTGGAGAATTAATTGGCTCTTAATAGAGGAGCAAGGCTGGCAACGGGAGACCAATTAGCAGTTTACTGCAACAATTAAGCAGAGAAATGATTGTGGTTTCACCAAGGAGTAGCTGGTTTTAGAAATATTAGATTCACAACATACTTTGAAGGCAGAGCTAACAGTGTTTGTCGATTGATTAGTTGTAGTTTATAGAGAACTTGTGCTAAGTTTTTGACAATGATTTTAAATCATTGTCAAATGATTTAAATTTGACATTTACTTATTATATAACTGCAAGTTTGGACCCATTGTTGAATGTCCCCCATTCCACTTCCCACCATAATCCTCAGTCCCTGGCAAACACCATTTTACCCTCTGATTCTATTTATTGGACAGTATTAGATTCCACTTATAAGTACGATTGTACAATATTTGTCTTAAAAATTATGCTTCTTTTATAACTTGCATTTCTGTTGTAGCTTATATGAATTGATTTCATATGTTACCTTGATTTATTATCATAACTACTGTAAAGAGGTAGATCATTATAATTATTAATATGTTATAATGGGGAAACTGAAATTTGAAGTGATTAATTGATTTACTCAGTCATTTAGGTAGTAAGAGTTTTATCCAAGATGTGAATCACAATATTATGACTTCAAGTTCTCCAAAGAAACACTGCCCAATAATTTTCAAGTGGAGAATATCCTGGGGACAAGGCGTCTTCATTAGAGCAATCTAAAAGTGGCAGGTCTCGTGACTGATGGGCTGAGGAGGTCAAGAACATATTTAGATGTGACCACAATGAGGGGGCTTTCTGGAGAGAAGAGGTATCTTGCATGGTGTAAATGTTTTGTCAGATGCTGAAACTGACACTAGAGTCATATAATAAATTTCAAATAAATAACAGGACCAGGATCCAAACTAATTTTCTCCGATTGCAAAGTCTACAGCATTTCTATCAGACTCTCTTCTACCAACATTAAATTAAATATGTATAGATTACATTTAAGTAGTTCATAGAGACTTCAAATTGAACATGCACACAAATACGCACAAATTTCTATGCACACGTGTAACAGAAGAGTACCAAATATTCCTGAAGAAGCACATGATAACTATGTAGAGTCATAAAAATGCTGTCCAGTGAAATATGAAGATCTGGAAAAGCTGGGAAATTACACTTTTACTTCATTGTCATTGTTGCTATTAGAGTGCTGTGTTCTATCCTATGTCTCACAATGTAAGAGGGTTGTGAAAGTACACAGCACAGCAGCAAAAATCATTAAAAGACAGGAAAACAGAATCTACGAGGTTACCCTAAGGAAAGTAGCCCTGACGAAGATGCAGAAGATGGAAGTTCAAATTTTAAAAGTACCCTCATTCATCTCAAGAAAAATGTGATGATATTGATACCGACAGGAGGCAGGGAAATTCTGGATAGAGAAGGGTGGGGACCCTGGTGAAGTCCCACGCTCAAGCCTGGACCCACTGCCCAAAGTGAGAACACGTATTCCTGTTTTCCCACCTGAATGTTGCCTTTTCCAAAACCACCCTGGCCCACCCCGCCTCCCATCCTGTACCCGTAAAAACCCCAGGCCCCACCGGCAGAGTGGCAGAGTGGCAGAGAAGGAGAGAAGTGAAGGGGCAGCTGGACATTAGAGAGAAGCAGCTTGATTTCAGAGGAATGGCTTGTCGGTGGGACTTCGGGGAAGAGTTCTGTCAGGGACGGTCAGACTCCAGGGGGAAGATCACCTTCCCACTCCACCCCCTTTCCAGCTCTCCATCCCTCTGAGAGTCACTTTCATTGGCAATAAAATGTCCCTCATTTACTATCTTCAATTCATTCATGTGACCTGATTCTGCCTGGACACTGAACAAGAGCTCAGGATATAGAGGGCTGTCACACTGAGCCATTAAACACCTAACTGTCTGTGGACAGCAAAGCTGAAAGAGCACACTGGAATGTCAGGGGTTCTGGGCACCACCCTAGGTGCTGCTGCAGGACTGGTACAGAGTTCGTTCCTGCTGGTGCCCAAAGGCACTCTCTCGGCTCCTGTACCAGCTCACCCGCGTGCTCCCTCTCCTGTGAGGGGCGGAGAGCTGCAAGCTGAGTAGAGGAGACATCCCCTTCGTGAGTCCCATGAAGGGGCCAAGGGAATTATCCTGTTTCAGTATTTTCTCCCCTTATGTTAAAATGAGAAAAACATGTTTAAATTAGCAACATATATGTTTCCTGTAGGTAAAACATTTCACGTACTGAGGAAATCATAAAGCCTTTTTGTTTGTGGCATCATTTCATGGTGTAAATAACAACAACAAAAAAGATAACCAAATGGAGGTTGGATAAAATGTTCTGATAATATTATTTTTGAATTTGATACCAATAAGGTGGTGAGACACAAGCAATCGGTTTTAGCTATCACACATTCTCACATATTATAAAATCTTATGTGTCATTCTTTACCGTGGTATCATTTTTTAGCACAGCTATTTTAAAATGACTTTTTAGGCGCTGTTTCTTTCATTTATTTTTCTTTTACTTAATGGACTATTTTTTAGAGCAGTTTTAGATTCACAGCAAAACTTTAGTGAAAAATAGCAAGATTTCCCATATAGCCCCTGCCCCCTCATACATTTGTGACAATTGATGAACCTACATTGACACATCATTATCACCTGAAGTCCACCGTTTAAATTAGGGTGCACTCTGGGTGTTTTAAATTCTGTGGGATTTGTAATCGTAAAACTCCTGCATGTGCAACAGGTGAAATAAAAGCGTATTTTCCTGAGACCAAGGGTCAAGGGTCAAGTCACCTCTACTATTCCTGATCCCAGAAGTAGTGACTCCCGGTGTTCTAGGAAACCTTCCAACTATGGTGCCAGTTTTAAAAAACACTCTTGTAGGGCAAAGTATTCTATCTGGAGCCAGGCACATCTGGATATGGCATTTTTCTAGCTCTGTGACTTTGAGTAATTTCAAATTTTCTTGTTTCATTTCTGTATTTCCAAAACAGAAATTATACTCAAACCTCACAGGCATCTGGGAAGGATGTAAATGAGGGACCATATATGCAATATTTACCATAACACCTGGCACAAGTAGTAATTCAGTAAGTCCTAGATTTCCCTACACTTTCCAAACCTTACATTAATTGAGACTAACTTCATTAATGCTAACTCCATTTTCTCTACAGAACAATGGTGAAAGTATAGGACAAAACTGCATTAACAAGTTTTATAAAACAGAAATTAGCAAGATTTATTATTACTATTACTATTATCAATAGAAGTCATGAAATACCCCACAAGGCCAACCTCAAAACAGGTTAATTTTGATATGAGGCAGATATGCTAATCAATCTCAGATAATTTTTTGAAAATGACTAGAAAGCTGAAATTTGCACTATTCTTTACAAAACTATCTGTGGGTCTTTAATTTTATCATCCTGTCTCCTGCCTAAGTTCTTTCCATGTGAGGTTATTTCTGCATGGGAAAAATAGAGAACACAAAAAAGTTTCTATTTGTCTCATCAGCATACGTGATAGCCCCAGTAAGTTAAGGAGATACATTTCGCCATTATCTTATGGCACATAGCACTTTGCTGAAACTGCATGCCTATAAACACGAGATCCATAAGTTTATGCCTGTATATGGCTTGTTATTCTGTTATTTGACTGAATAAATTTGAATGCTATCCCACATTTTATCTTATTTCTCTAATTATTAAAATAATATATTTTCTTCTTTACTATCCAATTTGTGTGAACATAGCAAGAACAAAGATTTAGTGATTATAAAAAGCATTCAAATTCATGTTTGTGATGGAGTACGTATCTTCTCATTATCCTTTGTGTAGATTTGCAGGATTATACAATAAATTATGTTATTTTACTTGGTCTTCTGTTAATTCTATTAGAAGCCAAGATTATAGTTTACAATGCAGTGATTAATGTTGGAGTGTTTTGTTGTGATTTTTAGCTTGCCATAAATAATAATCTCTATATTATCTTACGTTGACTTCTCATAAAAGATTAACGTAGAATTAGTGACAGCAGGATTCTCATTGAATGCAAATCCCATAAAAATTTATGCTTCTCAAGGTGTAAATTGCAACTCCAAAAGGCACTTCTGATTTACATCTGTTATCTCTCATTATAAAACTTCTAGTTCTGCTTCAAACACATACAAGAAGGGCACAGAAACATTTGGTGTAAAATGCAAGAAGTGTGAAAAAATGTCTTCAGTGTAATATACTGTTTAGGATAATGCGTTCATGCTTTTTTGTTAACATGTATCATGGGAATATTGAAGCTACCATGAATCCACGTACATTGATAATAGTGAAACACCTTTACATCTCAGTGTCTTCTAAAAGACACCCACTATGTAACTTTGCATGGCATGTACTGATTTGATAAATAAAATAAAAATAACATGCAATATTGTTAGATATTTTAGCTTAGAAATGATTAATCAATTGGTCTGCATTAATGCATTTTTGCCACAAAAGTTATCTTGCTTTTACCATCTATCGCTTGCTAAATAAAAAGCTGAAGGTTTTCTATCCGACAAATTTGACTTTGCTGCTGTTTTATATGCTAGCATAAATTTATTGTTAAAAACATTTCAATTGTATCAATTCTCATTTTTTTGTCAAGTAAGGAAATATCGACTTGTTCACATAATTTGCATATTTTACCATCAACAAAAGCCTTGTCTTGTACTCTATATTGTAACAAAGTTCTGTGCCAAAATATGTCTGTCCTCAAAGTATATTATGTAAATAGAGTGAAAAATGTCATTTGTTTTGCACTTACTCTTGGTTTTCTACATCTTTAACTCCATAAAGTAGAGTTCTACAAAACCATCTTTTCTACAGAATGCTGTAGGAAATGATTTACCACTTTACTAGAAGTTTGTCTGGCTGGAAGATAAAAGAAAGGAATTAATACCCTGCTTCCCATACCACACCATTATAATCTACTTGTTAAGAATGCTCCAGGGCGGGTGCCACCACCTTATGTTGTGGTGCTTTTAGACTGAGGACCATATGTGGTGCTATCCGAGGAAACAGCAGGGTTCAGTTACAGAGCTCTGTGCGTGTGTGTGTGAGTGTGTGTGTGTGCATGCACATATCTGTTTCTCTGCTCTAACAGCCCCTACATTTATACATCATTGCCATCAGTGCTATATATTTAGTATTATTAATGTGTTTTTTGTGCACTTGTTAAGTATGCTGCATACAGAATTATTTATACGCATCTCAGTATTCACAGCATTATAATGTAAAATGCAGCCTTTTGTATTATATATCAGTATCACCCACAAATACGTTTGAACATCAACCGAATTTATTTTGGAAAAGATGAAAAAGATTTGACTCCACAGATTGTTTTCCAGCTAAAGAGGTGCCCTTGAGGGTGCACACTTTATCTTCTCTGATAGACAGAAGAATATGAATTGAAGGCAGGAGTGTAGACCCCACTGGGTCTACTATGAAAATGTCCATGGTACAGTGGCCAGTAACCTATGAGGTTACACTAAACATCTCTGGTACGTTACTGGTATATGAATTTAAATTTATTTGAACTTACAGTATGCATTCTAAAGCTATTACTCTCTGATCTCTAGGCTAATACAAATATAAGGGGGAAGCTTACAGCAAAAGACTGAGAATTTCTGCTCCCTCAGAATCAAAATCTTGAAAACCTATGAAGAATATTTTGGAGATGTATTCACTTTGGATTTGGAAATATCAGTATGAAATCATGACTACTGTCATAGGCTGAAAATGGCTTAAAAATACATAGTCACTTCCTAAGGAATCTGTATTATGTTAAATGGCTTTCTAAAAATATATATAGAATATATATTACATATATCAATAATATATAATATATTAATTCATATATAATATATGATAGATTATATATTATATATATAAATACATATTATATATATAACATATAGTCATTTCCTAAGGAATGTGTAAGTATTACATTATGTGGCAAACCAGTGACTATTATCTTATACGGTAGAGAGGATTATGCTGAGGATCATGAAAGCAGGCATTTATCCCAGATCACCCACAGGGACCATCATGCTTGGATTCTTGTAAGCCCTTGCTGACCAGATGCAGAACAATTTGGGCATCAAAATAAAGGTGCAATGGATTGTAAAACTATTGAAATATACATACGTTTAAGTCCATACTGATTACAGATGAAAAGAAAGGCAAAGACAGACATGAGAGATAACCAGGGGAAATTCTGACATTCAGCCACACAGGGAGGAACAGACCATGTGAACGTGGAGGCCCCAATTGGAGTGATGCTGCCACAAGCCGAGGAATGCTGGCAGCCATCAAGAGCAGAAAGAGGCAAGACGGGTAGCCACCTATCAGCTCTGGAAGAAGTGGGACCCTGCTGACACTTGGACTTGTGACTTCTGGCTTCTAGAACTATGAGAAAATACATTTTGTTTGTTTTAAGACAGTTTGTCATAATGTATTACAGTAGCATCCTTCAGTGTGGCATCCAGTTGGATGGAATATAGAATAATAGATATCTATGGAATACAGGTCATAGATATCTATATTTCTATGTAACGTGTGTGTATATATGTGTGTATGTATGTGTACATATGTGTGTGTTTGTGATTGTGTTAGTTTCCTGTGGCTACTGTATTTTCTTCTCGTACAGAGATGATATCTTTCACACAGGAGTTTGTATCTCTTGTTTTGGGGAGATGAGATTGCTCTTCTATCTATCTATCTATCTGTCTATCTATCTATCTATCTATCTATCTATCTATCTTCTTATGCTGTGTGTGTGTGTGTATATATATATACCTATCTTATGTGTATATATATGTATGTATATCTATATATCATATTGTATCTATCTTCTTATGCTGTGTGTGTATACATAGATATATATTACTATCTTATGTGTGTATGTATATCTATATATCATCTCTATCTTCTTATGCTGTGTGTATATGCATATATATAGATAGATAGATATTCCTTCTTGTGTGTGTGTATACATGTATGTATACCTATGTATCCTATGTACTCTATCTATCTATCTCTCTATCTGGATGTATGCATATGAACTCCTTGCTCAGGTCAGGAAAAGGACCTGGAAGAAAAACTGTCCCTGTAGCAAGGCACATAACAACCAGTTATGCAAAGCTTAATTTCTTTATTATTATTTTTTTATTATTATACTTTAAGTTCTAGGGTACATGTGCACAAAGTGGAGGTTTATTACATATGTATACTTGTGCCATGTTGGTGTGCTGCACCCATCAACTCGTCAGCACCCATCAACTCATCATTTACATCAGGTATAACTCCCAATGCAATCCCTCCCCCACCTCCCCATAATAGGCCCTGGTGTGTGATGTTCCCCTTCCTGAATCCAAGTGATCTCATTGTTCAGTTCCCACCTATGAGTGAGAACATGCAGAGTTTAGTTTTCTGTTCTTGCAATAGTTTGCTGAGAATGATGGTTTCCAGCTGCATCCATGTCCCTACAAAGGACATGAACTCATCCTTTTTGATGGCTGCATAGTATTCCATGGTGTATATGTGCCACATTTTCTTAATCCAGTCTGTCACTGATGGACATTTGGGTTGATTCCAAGTCTTTGCTATTGTGAATAGTGCCACAATGAACATACATGTGCATGTGTCTTTATAGCAGCATGATTTATAATCCTTAGGGTATATACCCAGTAATGGGATGGCTGGGTCATATGGTACTTCTAGTTCTACATCCTTGAGGAATCGCCATACTGTTTTCCATAATGGTTGAACTAGTTTACAATCCCACCAACAGTATAAAAGTGTTCCTATTTCTCCACATCCTCTCCAGCACCTGTTGTTTCCTGACTTTTTAATGATTGCCATTCCAACTGGTGTGAGATGATATCTCATTGTGGTTTTGATTTGCATTTCTCTGATGGCCAGTGATGATGAGCATTTTTTCATGTGTCTGTTGGCTGTATGCATGTCTTCTTTCGAGAAATGTCTGTTCATATCCTTTGCCCACTTTTTGATGGGGTTGTTTGTTTTTTCCTTGTAAATTTTTTTGAGTATTTTTGTAGATTCTGGATATTAGCCCTTTGTCAGATGAGTAGATTGCAAAAATTTTCTCCCATTCTGTAGGTTGCCTGTTCACTGTGATGGTAGTTTCTTTTGCTGTGCAGAAGCTCTTTAGTTTAATGAGATCCCATTTGTCAATTTTGGCTTTTGTTGCCATTGCTTTTGGTGTTTTAGACATGAAGTCCTTACCCATGCCTATGTCCTGAATGGTATTGCCTAGGTTTTCTTCTAGGGCTTTTATGGTTTTAGGTCTAACGTTTAAGTCTCTAATTCATCTTGAATTAATTTTCGTATAAGGAGTAAGGAAAGGATCCGGTTTCAGCTTTCTACTTATGGCTAGCCAATTTTCCCAACACCATTTATTAAACAAGGAATCCTTTCCCCATTTCTTGTTTTTCTCAGGTTTGTCAAAGATCAGATGGCTGTAGATGTGTGGTATTATTTCTGAGAACTCTGTTCTGTTCCATTGGTCTATATCTCTGTTTTGGTACCAGTACCATGCTGTTTTGGTTACTGTAGCTTTGTAGTACAGTTTGAAGTCAGGTAGTGTGATGCCTCCAGCTTTGTTCTTTTGACATAGGATCGTCTTGGCAATGCGGGGTCTTTTTTAGTTCCATATGAACTTTAAAGCAGTTTTTTCCAATTCTGTGAAGAAACTCATTGGTAGCTTGATGGGGATGGCATTGAATCTATAAATTACCTTGGACAGTATGGCCATTTTCACGATATGGATTCTTCCTATCCATGAGTATGGTATGTTTTTCCATTTGTTTGTGTCCTCTTTTATTTCACTGAGCAGTGGTTTGTAGTTCTCCTTGAAGAGGTCCTTTACATCCCTTGTAAGTTGGATTCCTAGGTATTTTATTCTCTTTGAAGCAATTGTGAATGGAAATTCATTCATGATTTGGCTCTCTGTTTTTCTGTTACTGGTGTATAAGAATGCTTGTGATTTTTGCACATTGATTTTGTATCCTGAGACTTTGCTGAAGTTACTTATCAGCTTAAGGAGATTTTGGGCTAAGATGATGGGGTTTTCTAAATGTACAATCATGTCATCTGTAAACAGGGACAGTTTGACTTCTTCTTTTCCTAACTGAATACCCTTTCTTTCTCTTGCCTGATTGCCCTAGCCAGAATTTCCAACACTATGTTGAATAGGAGTGGTGAGAGAGGGCATCCTTGTCTTGTGCCAGTTTTCAAAGGGAATGCTTCCAGTTTTTGCCCATTCAGTATGATATTGGCTGTGGGTTTGTCATAAATAGCTTTTATTATTTTGAGATACGTTCCATCAATACCTAGTTTATTGAGAGTTTTTAGCATGAAGGGCTGTTGAATTTTGTCAAAGGCCTTTTCTGCATCTATTGCAATAATCATGTGGTTCTTGTCTTTGGTTCTGTTTATATGCTGGATTACGTTTATTGATTTGCGTATGTTGAACCAGACTTGCATCCCAGGGATGAAGCCCACTTGATCATGGTGGATAAGTTTTTTCATGTGCTGCTGGATTCAGTTTGCCAGTATTTTATTGAGGATTTTTGCATCAATGTTCATCAGGGATATTGGTCTAAAATTCTCTTTTTTTGTTGTGTCTCTGCCAGACTTTGGCATCAGGATGATGTTGGTCTCATAAAATGAGTTAGGGAGGATTCCCTCTTATTCTATTGATTGGAATAGTTTCAGAAGGAATGGTACCAGCTCCTCCTTGTACCTCTGGTAGAATTCAGCTGTGAATCCATCTGGTCCTGGACTTTTTTTGATTGGTAGGCTATTAATTATTGCCTCAATTTCAGAACATGCTATTGTTCTTTACAGGGATTCAACTTCTTCCTGGTTTAGTCTTGAAGAGTGTAGGTGTCCAGGAAATTATCCATTTCTTCTAGATTTTCTAGTTTATTTGCGTAGAGGTGTTTATAGTATTCTCTGATGGTAGTTTGTATTTCTGTGGGGTCGGTGGTGATATCCCCTTTATCATTTTTTATTGCGTCAATTTGATTCTTCTCTCTTTTCTTCTTTATTAGTCTTGCTAGCGGTCTATCAATTTTGTTGATCTTTTCAAAAAACCAACTCCTGGATTCATTGATTTTTTGGAGGGTTTTTTGTGTCTCTATCTCCTTCAGTTCTGCTCTGATCTTAGTTATTTCTTGCCTTCTGCTAGCTTTTGAATGTGTTTGCTCTTGCTTCTCTAGTTCTTTTAATTGTGATGTTAGAGTGTCAATTTTAGATCTTTCCAGCTTTCTCTTGTGGGCATTTAGTGCTATAAATTTCCCTCTACACACTGCTTTAAATGTGTCCCAGAGGTTCTGGTATGTTGTATCTTTGTTCTCATTGGTTTCAAAGAACATCTTTATTTCTGCCTTCATTTCATTATGTACTCAGTAGTCATTCAGGAGCAGGTTGTTCAGTTTCCATGTGGTTGAGCGGTTTTGATTGAGTTTCTTAGTCCTGAGTTCTAGTTTGATTGCACTGTGGTCTGAGAGACAGTGTTATAATTTCTGTTCTTGTACATTTGCTGAGGAGTGCTTTACTTCCAATTATGTGGTCAATTTTGGAATAAGTGTGATGTGGTACTGAGAAGAATGTATATTCTGTTGATTTGGGGTGGAGAGTTCTATAGATGTCTATTAGGTCTGCTTGCTGCAGAGATGAGTTCAATTCCTGGATATCCGTGTTAACTTTCTGTCTCGTTGATCTGTCTAATGTTGACAGTGGAGTGTTGAAGTCTCCCATTATTATTGTATGGGAGTCTAAGTCTCTTTGTAAGTCTCTAAGGACTTGCTTTATGAATCTGGGTGCTCCTGTATTGGGTGCATATATATTTAGGATAGTTAGCTCTTCCTGTTGAATTGATCCCTTTACCATTATGTAATGGCCTTCTTTGTCTCTTTTGATCTTTGATGGCTTAAAGTCTGTTTTATCAGAGACTAGTATTGCAACCCCTGCTTTTTTTGTTCTCCATTTGCTTAGTAGATCTTCCTCCATCCCTTTATTTTGAGCCTATGTGTGTCTCTGCATGTGAGATGGGTCTCCTGCATACAGCAAACTGATGGGTCTTGACTCTTTATCCAATTTGGCAGTCTGTGTCTTTTAATTGGACCATTTAGCCCATTTACATTTAAGGTTAATATTGTTATGTGTGAACTTGATCCTGTCATTATGATATTAGCTGGTTATTTTGCTCATTAGTTGATGCAGTTTCTTCCTAGCCTCGATGGTCTTTACATTTTGGCGTGTTTTTGCAATGGCTGGTACTGGTTGTTCCTTTCCATGTTTAGTGCTTCCTTCAGGATCTCTTGTAGGGCAGGCCTGGTGGTGACAAAATCTCTAAGCATTTGCTTGTCTCTAAAGGATTTTATTTCTCCCTCACTTATGAAACTTAGTTTGGCTGGATATGAAATTCTGGGTTAAAAATTCTTCTCTTTAAGAATGTTGAATATTGGCCCCCACTGTCTTCTGGCTTGGAGAGTTGATGCCGAGAGATCTGCTGTTATTCTGATGGGCTTCCCTTTGTCAGTAACCCGACCTTTCTCTCTGGCTGCCCTTAACAGTTTTTCCTTCATTTCAACTTTGGTGAATCTGACAATTATGTGTCTTGGAGTTGCTCTTCTCGAGGAGTATCTTTGTGGCATTCTCTGTATTTCCTGAATTTGAATGTTGGCCTGCCTTATTAGGTTGGGGTAGTTCTCCTGGATGATATCCTGAAGAGTGTTTTCCAACTTGGTTCCATTTTCCCCCTCACTTTCAGGCACCCCAATCAGATGTAGATTTGGTCTTTTCACATAATCACATACTTCTTGAAGGCTTTGTTCATTTCTTTTTACTCTTTTTCCTTTCAACTTCTCTTCTCGCTTCATTTCATTCATTTGATCCTCAGTCGCTGATACTCTTTCTTCCAATTGATTGAGTCGGTTACTGAAGCTTGTGCATTTGTCACGTATTTCTCATGGTTTTTATCTCTGTCAGTTCGTTTACGGCCTTCTCTGCATTGTTTATTCTAGTTATCTGTTCTTCCATTC
This sequence comes from Macaca mulatta, assembly GCF_049350105.2. NCBI lineage: Eukaryota > Metazoa > Chordata > Mammalia > Primates > Cercopithecidae > Macaca > Macaca mulatta. The sequence goes on along the minus strand of NC_133422.1, from coordinate 99,404,460 downwards.
TTTTTTCAAGATTTTTAGTTTCTTTGAGCTGGGTACGCAATTCCTCCTTTAGCGCTGAGAAGTTTGATGAACTGAAGCCTTCATCTCTCAACTTGTCAAAGTTATTCTCCATCCAGCTTTGATCCGTTGCTGGCGATGAGCTGCATTCCTTTGGAGGGGGAGATGCACTCTTATTTTTTGAATTTCCAGCTTTTCTGCCCTGCTTTTTCCCCATCTTTGTGGCTTTATCTCCCTTTGGTCTTTGATGATGGTGACGTACTAATGGGGTTTTGGTGTGGGTGTCCTTCCTGTTTGTTAGTTTTCCTTCTAACAGTCAGGACCCTCAGCTGTAGGTCTGTTGGAGATTGCTTGAGGTCCACTCCAGACCCTGTTTGCCTGGGTATCAGCAGCAGAGACTGCAGAAGATAGAATATTGCCGAACAGTGAGTGTACCTGTCTGATTCTTGCTTTGGAAGCTTCGTCTCAGGGGTGTACCCCACCGTGTGAGGTGTGGGGTGTCGGTCTGCACCTAGTGGGGGATGTCTCTCCATTAGGCTACTCAGGGGTCAGGGACCCACTTGAGCAGGCAGTCTGTCTGTTCTCAGATCTCAACCTCCATGCTGGGAGTTCCACTGCTCTCTTCAAAGCTGTCAGACAGGGTCGTTTGCATCTGCAGAGGTTTCTGCTGCTTTTTGTTTAGCTGTGTCCTGTCCCCAGAGCTGGAGTCTACAGAGACAGGCAGGCCTCCTTGAGCTGCTGTGGGCTACACCCAGTTCAAGCTTCCCGGCGGCTTTGTTTACCTACTTAAGCCTCAGCAATGGCAGGCGCCCCTTACCCAGCCTCGCTGCTGCCTTGCAGTTAGATCGCAGACTGCTGTGCTAGCAATGAAGGAGGCTCCATGGGCGTGGGACCCTCCCGGCCAGGTGTGGGATATAATATCCTAGTGTGCCGTTTGCTAAGACCCTTGGTAAAGCGCAGTATTGGGGTGGGAGTTACCCGATTTTCCAGGTGTTGTGTGTCTCAGTTCCCCTGGCTAGAAAAAGGGATTCCCTTTCCCCTTGCACTTCCCAAGTGAGGTGATGCCTCACCCTGCTTCAGCTCTCGCTGGTCCAGCTGTAGCAGCTGACCAGCACCGATTATCTGGCACTCCCTAGTGAGATGAACCCGGAACCTCAGTTGAAAATGCAGAAATCACCCGTCTTCTGTGTCGCTCACGCTGGGAGCTGGAGACTGGAGCTGTTCCTATGCAAAGCTTGATTTCTAACATGATTCCTACTGTGGAGAATCTGGTCTCTTTGAAGGAACATCCAATTCCAAGACTAAAACTGGGATGACACAGAAAAAACTTGCAATATCAGGATATCCTCCTGTGGAAGGAAATAAGGAAGTGCCAAAACAAACAAACAAACAAACAAAAATAGACAGGTAAAGGTCAAAAATAAAGCAAGAGCCAGTTTTAAGGAGCCCTTGCTGACCAGATGTAGAACAATTTGGGCATCAAAATAAAGGTTCAATGTATTGTAAAACTATACTGATAATAGATAGAAAGAAAGACAGAAAGACAGACATGAGACAGAGAGAAGGTTCCCCCTGAGTAGTGTGTGGAGGGCCACCTGTGCAGAGAGCTGCAGAGGTGGCAGGTCATGGGTTTGTGGTAAGAATAGTGAAGATGGACAGGAGTGTGAAACAGGCATCACTGGAGGCACAATACAGGAGAAAACATTGATTGGGGGCAGAATATTTACATATTCTCAATGTGTTTCTTTACAGATTGCTGTTTAATTGTAGCATTTCTCCATTTACTGAGAAACAATCAATTCCTTGACTGGCTGTCAAAATGAACATCACCAACATACCATATTTTTCCAGTATTTCCATTTGGAATGACAGGAGAGAAATAAAATCTCTCCACATGAAATTCATACAAGAAGTATATAGCCTGAATGTATACATAAGGCAGCATCTGACAAAACTAAATTGAGGAACACTCTGTGGACTAACTGGCCCAATTCCTTGAAAATGCCAGTGTCATGAAAGAAAAAAAGGCTGAAAAATAGTTTTTAAGGAAAGCCTGCGTTCTAAGTAGACATGACAAAAATACAGTATGTGATCCACACCTGAATGCTGCATTGAAGGAGAAAAATGCTTCATGAAATAGTGTTAACTTTGATACAATCAGGATGTGAATGACTGAGGAGGTGGAAACACTACGCAGGGTGGCAGAATAGGACACCTGAAAATACGCTGGTTTGGCATAGGGGTTATTTTGCGCTAAAGGCGCCAAGAAAACACCAGATGCAAGAAAAGCAATTTAATCTCCCCTTTTCCTTCCACAACACAAGGGATACAAACTCCTGTGTGAAAGATGTCATCTCTGTAGCAGGAGAAAATAAATGTTCTTCAATGAGAAGTCATAGCTAAGAGAGAATTCTTTACAAACAGATCTTGTTAAAATAATTCTTTTTTTTATTTTAGCCTTCCCACATAGTTTATAGTTCCACAATTGCTTATCTTTGCTCAACTTAGTTTAAAACCATTTATGTTTTACTAATTCTTTGGGTCTTCATTTTCTTATGAAGAATCCCTTGTTAAATCCGGAGCTAACTTTATAACCCAGCTGTTATGAAACAGAATATCCCTGCTCTTATGAAATACACCCTGAAGTTTTGTGGGGCTTTTTTGTTTGTTTTTTATTATATTTTAAGTTCTAGGGTACATGTGCACAACGTGCAGGGTTGTTACATATGTATACATGTGCCATGTTGGTGTGCTGCCACCCATAAACTCGTCATTTACGTTAGGTATGTCTCCTAATGCTATCCCTCTCCCCTCACCCCACGATAGGCCCTGGTGTGTGATGTTCCCCTTCCTGTGTCCAAGCGTTCTCTTTGTTCAATTCCCACCTATGAGTGAGAACATGTGGTGTTTGGTGTTTTGTCCTTGCGATAGTTTGCTGAGAATGATGGTTTCCAGCTGCATCCATGTCCCTACAAAGGACATGAACTCATCTTTTTTTATGACTGCATAGTATTCCATGGTGTATATGTGCCACATTTTCTTAATCCAGTCTATCATTCATGGACCTTTGGGTTGGTTCCAAGTCTTTGCTATTGTGAATAGTGCCGCAATAAACATATGTGTTCATGTGTCTTTATAGCAGCATGATTTATAATCCTTTGGATATATACCCAGTAATGGGATGGCTGGGTCAAATGGTCTTTCTAGTTCTAGATCCTTGAGGAATTGCCACACTGTCTTCCACAATGGTTGAACTAGTTTACAGTCCCACCAACAGTGTAAAAGTGTTCCTATTTCTCCATATCCTCTCCAGCACCTGTTGTTTCCTGACTTTTTAATGATCGCCATTCTAACTGGTGTGAGATGATATCTCATTGTGGTTTTGATTTGCATTTCTCTGATGGCCAGTGATGATGAGCATTTTTTTCATGTGTCTGTTGGCTGCATAAATATCTTCTTTCGAGAAATGTCTGTTCATATCCTTCACCCACTTTTTGAAGGGTTTTTTTTTTTTTTCCTTGTAAATTTGAGTTCTTTGTAGATTCTGGATATTAGCTCTTTGTCAGATGAGTAGATTGCAAAAATTTTCTCCCATTTTGTAGGTTGCCTGTTCACTCTGATGGTAGTTTCTTTTGCTGTGCAGAAGCTCTTTAGTTTAATTACATCCTGTTTGTCAATTTTGGCTTTTGTTGCCATTGCTTTTGGTGTTTTAGACATGAAGTCCTTGCCCATGCCTATGTCCTGAATGGTATTGCCTAGGTTTTCTTCTAGGGTTTTTATGGTTTTAGGTCTAACATTTAAGTCTTTAATCCATCTTGAATTAGTTTTGCTTCAAAGAGAATATAATAACTAGGAATCCAACTTACAAGGGATGTGAAGGACCTCTTCAAGGAGAACTACAAACCACTGCTCAATGAAATAAAAGAGGACACAAGCAAATGGAAGAACATTCCATGCTCATGGATAGGAAGAATCAATATCATGAAAATGGCCATACTGCCCAAGGTAATTTACAGATTCAATGTCATCCCCATCAAGCTACCAATGACTTTCTTGACAGAATTGGAAAAAACTACTTTAAAGTTCATATGGAACCAAAAAAGAGCCTGCATTGCCAAGTCAATCCTAAGCCAAAAGAACAAAACTGGAGACATCATGCTACCTGACTTTAACTATACTACAAGGCTACAGTAACCAAAACAGCATGGTACTGGTAAAAAAAAAAGAGAGACTCCTCCCACCCCCCATCTGCTTCCTGCATCTGTTACAAAGGCCTAGAAAAGAACAGACACATGGAAGGGAGAGCACAGCTGACCCTTAAACAACACAGGTTTGAAGTGCCCAGGTCCTCTTATAAGCAGATTTTTTTTTTTTCCCAACGAAAAATTGACCAAAAATACAATAGTCTCAGATACTGACTTTTCCTCCATGAGCATTCTGCAGATCCTGCTGTAGGACTTGAGTATTTGTGGATTTTGGTATAATTGTGTCCTGGAACCAATCTCCTGCTTCTACCGAGGGATGACTGAATTTGGGTGAAATTAAAAGGAAAAATAAACACTTCTATTAAAAGGCTCTAAAAAATAGGTAATAAATGTAATGTGTTGGAGAAAGCGGTTATATTTCTTTCATGCAAATATTTTTCAAACAACGTCTCTACACGACATAGCCTCTCACTCTACCACAGCTATCAACTCCCTTCAAACCTGTTTTCCAAGTGTTCCCATAGGGAATGCGGAAGACTGGACCCTGTTTTCTACTTGAAAGGAAAAGCGACAACCCCACAGTGGAAATCTGGCCGGGTCACCGTCACGTCACAGGGTCAGCATCAGTTTAGCCGCTATTACTCCTGTGGGAACCCAGGTACCCCCTCGTGGGAAATAGCAGGAGACCTCCGTTATGTACTGAAATGCACAAGCACATCAGGAGCAGTGAGAAATCCCCTTAACAGCGCTTTTCTGAATTGCCCCTGGTTCCTAAAAAGAAGAAATAATATATATTACCTTTATAATTAGAAAAAAAAAAAAGTTAGTTTAAATGTGTGCCAGTGAAATTTCTATTTGCCCATCAATGTTCAGATTTCCTGTTACCACTTCCAGAATGCCTTCATTATTTTCTTCGGCGCACAACTCTATGTGAAACTTCATGTCCCAAGAATGAGCCTTTTTATTTATATTATTATTTACATATGTCCCATGTCCCTCTTAAAACATCAAGTTCTTGAAGCTGCTCAATCATGTCTAAACATCTTCACGCTTCCCAGAGGATTGGGAAAAGTGCCACCCTTTATAAATGTTCATTCAACTGAAAGAAATAAGAGCATTACTTTGGATTGTTTATATATATATATATATATTATATTGAGGTCATAGGGACCCTGGGTTAGGTCCTGGTCTGATTCATTTGCATTGAAAATACACAAATGAGGGGACCATTTGTATTTAGTCTCCTTTCCAAATCTCTGAGTGCTACTTCACACCATAACCTGACACTAAGAACCAGATGTTGTAAAGTAATGTCCCAGTGCTTTTTGAATTTATGGGAGATTTGAGAGAAGGTGGATTGCTGAAATAAAAATACAACACTCTGAGAATCTCATATGCAGGTGTGCTTGCAGACTCACCAGAGGGCTCCATATTATTTTGATGTCCATGTTTCTTAACTGGGGCACAGTGCCATGTTGAGTAATATCAATACAGAAACCTCTACTTCAAAACGTGCATGTCTTTGTAAAACTGAAAAGTAAAACACTATTCTGCAACAGTTTGAAAATTGTGAAGTGTTGACTCTTGAAATATTGCTGAGATCAGCAAAATCTATAATTGAAAAAGTATAGGTCCAGCTTTTGTGGCCTAACAAGAGGCTCAACCTAATACTGAAAAATTAAAAATATCTTCTAATTTTTTTTTAAGGTGTGCTCTAGGATTTACCCCCTAACATTTTTTTTTTAATTTTAACATATCATTAAGGTAAAATATTTCAAAAATTAAAGAAAAAAGATTTTTAAAAATATACGAATACTCATATTCTCACTTCTTCTTCAACAATTATAATTTAGCCATATTTGCATGAGGATATTTTCGATGACATAAAAAATAGCAGAGGCTGGGTGCAGTGGCTCACGCCTGTAATCCCAGCACTTTGGGAGGCTGAGGCTGGAGGATCACGAGGTCAGGAGATTGAGATCATCCTGGCTAACAGGATGAAACCCTGTCTCTACTAAAAATACAAAACAATTAGCTAGGAGTGGGGGCGGGCGCCTCCCAGCTGCTCAGGAGGCTGAGGTAGGAGAATGGCGTGAACCTGGGAGGCGGAGCTTGCAGTGAGCCAAGATCACTCCACACCACTGCACTCCAGCCTGGGCGACAGAGTGAGACTTTGTCTCAAAAAAAAAAAAAAAAAATCAGATATAGTTGAACCTTCCATTTTGTTTCCTCTCCCAATCTCTTTCCTATTTCTTTTCTCCCCAAACATGATGACTATTTTTAATTTTTTATCTTTTAACTGCGTTGTTAAAGTGGCATTTCTAAAAATTAAAGAGTTCACATTTGATGTAAATGTATACTACATATCATGGTGCATCTTGCTCTTTTCATGAGATATTTTTAAATGTGCACCCATTAAAATGGGTGCACCCATCCCTAAGCTCATCCTGTCACTGATGCATGTCTATTTGTCTTTGTCTTCCAATCCATTGGTTTACCTCTTTTAATTGTGATGGAAATTTATGTGGCTTGGAAAGTCCCTCCCCCAACATCCTCACCTAATCTGGGTGTTGCCAGAACGCTACCTTTTTCTCAATCTCATTTGTCTGGAATACTATCTTATTTTAATTTTAATTCTCATTTGACTTAATATGTTTCAGTTTTGTCATTTTTGAAATATTTGTTTTGCCATACCATTCCCTCATCTCTGAATTACCTGTGCATATATACCCTGACTATTTCTCTATGGGGTTGCTTGATTATTTGTATATTTGCCTTACTTTACTGACTTTCAATTAAAATTTTGAATACAAATTACTGGTTGGTTCAATGTAATGCAAATATCACTTTGGGGGTATTCTCTTTTGAACATATATATGACGTATTTTATTAAAGTTTTAAGTTTTAATGTCACATTTATTGATCGTATGTTTAATCATTTCTGCTGTAGCATATTTTACTTTACTTTGAAGTCATTAGAATATTTTTGTATTGTTTTCTAGAAGTTTTATCAATTACCTACCTAGAATTAATATGTTTTTAATGGTCAGATAAGAAGAAACAATTTTTCTTCACTAGATCTTAAATAGTACTGCCTTTCCACACTAATTGGCAGTGCCATCGGGGTTATTTATCAGGTCTTTATATGAATCTGTTTGAGTTCTCTTTCCTGTTCCATTGGTCCATTTTATTCTCTCTGTTGGTACCACACTTTCTTGACGTACACATTATTATTCGTTTTCAAGTATATCCAGGTTATTTTCAGTTCATTAGCCTTTCATAAAATTGTAGGTCAATTTCCCAAATTTAATTTTAAAAAATTACATGGGGTTTCAAAACACTGAATATATGGGTTAGTTTCAGAAATAGTGACATTTTACAATAACCCTAAGCATATTATATTTCCAATTTTTATATCTTCTGTATTTGGTGATATTTTATATTAATTCCATAAATGGTCTCACATATTGGTAATATAGTATCTTACAGGTTTGATTACTGAGAACATGGATACTTTACTTTCTTATTACATTTTCTATTAGTGTGTGTGTGTGCACATGCACATGTCTGTGTGTTGATGAAAAAGCAAAATCAATCTTGTTTTAGACAATCTTCAAATGCATTGTCTAATACCTAAGTTAATGTAATCATATTTTCTGTTAACAAGGCATGTTTTCTTTAGTATTTTTAAGTTTTGTTGCTATCATTGGTTGTGTGCTTCTTTCCTGGCATTTTGCACTTTTGGTTAAAATTTCTAGGTAGATGTTGAATAAAAATGATGACAAAGAGAAAACTCATTTCAACAACACCAAAATACTTCAATTAAAAGGCTTCTAAACTTTAACCACTAAGTCTGCAATATGCTTAGTTTCAATACAGGTTCTTTTATCACATTAAAATTTTGACTATTCCCCCATATTTTTAAAAGAAATATACGTGATATGTTATATATTAATTTATTTGCAGTGTTAGTTTTGATTCAACCCAGTTTTTAACATTAATATGATTTTTTCCCTGTTTAAGTATATAGTTTCTTAAATAATCCATTTAATACAGATTTTTGGAGCTCAACTGCTATTGCTAGATGATTTTATTTTTTATTACTTTTGATTTATTTAGCTGAGTATAATATTACCAGTTGACAATTATTTTCTCTGATTACTTTGAAGTTGTTAATCATTGCCTTTAAGTTTTTTTTAAATTTTGGTTAAAAAACACACATAATGAAATTTACAATGTAACCCTTTTAGGTTATATTAAACATATATTAAATATATATATTTAGTAGTGTTAAATATATCTATTTAAGTTATATTCACACCACTACAATTCAGTAGCATTAAATATATATTTATATATTAAATTAATTTGTTAAATTATTAGTATTTATTACATTAAATTTATTATAAAAACCATTTAATACAGATTTTTGGAGCTCAACTGCTAATGAAAAATAATTTAATTTATTAAATTAAATATATATACATATACACATTGATAAACAGATCTTCAGAACTTTTTCATCTCACAAATCTGAAATTCTATAGCCACTAAGACCCTCCCCTTTGCTTCCTCCCCACATCTCTTGGTAACCACCTATCTATGTTTTGTTTCTGTTCATTTGACTACTTTAGATATCTCATATATATGCAAGCAGTTTTTTGATTTTTTGTAACTGCTTTATTTTACTTAGCATAATGTCCTCAAGGTTCATCACATTGTAGCATATAACATAATGCTTTTCTGTGTATTTAGTTTACTTCCATCTCCTGGCTATTGCCAATAACGTTGCTATTTGACTTTATGCTATTTATTGTTTCTGTTTATCTACTTTTCTTCATATATATATATGTTTCTTGTACAAATAATTTTTTAAAATTTATATTAGTACTAAATTTTAATAGTCCTACAACCTACCTAATTTTTTTTTCACCTTTTGTGGTATTCACTGTCACTTGTGGTGAAAAAAACTCTACTCTTTTTTATATTCTGTGAAATTATCATGTGTATCTTTTATAGTTTCTCTGCAACATATTTATTTTCATTTTTTACTTCTTTTGCAATTACTATTAGATATATTTTGAGAATTTAATTTTTATTCTACTAAATAACTGGGATGTAAAAGTAGGTTCCATGACTTCAGACCCAGTGCTCTTTTTATTATATCTCAGGGGCCAGGATAAAAATATAAACTTGTTTTTTCATCTTTGGTAACTTTCTACCTATCTTTGGAGTCTCTCTTTTACCCACGATTCTTTGTCACAATCTCCTCAGGGGTCTGCTAAATCTGCAGAAAGTTAATCAAGATGATTACTGCTATAAGAAAACACAAAGATTCTAAACACAAAGATTCTAAAGGTGTTTCTTTCTTAGAAACCTGAAAAGAGTTACTACTAAGGTATTATCAAAGAGATTGCTAAAGTTGGATTTTTATTCTACTAAATAAAAATTAAATTCTCTTACTATTCTAATGTTTCTTAATATTTATATTTTTGACTCCGTATGCTACATTTTGTACAAGTCATTTATTTCTATTTTGTAATTCACTATTTTTTGACTGTGGTAATCACATTTAGTCTAAAATCTATCCCAATTATTTGCTATATTAAATTTAAAGGGCATACTTCCAATATATGTAATTGATCTTCTGAAAAATCTATCTCTTCTTATGTTAATACATCTGATTTTTATTCAAACTTTTACACTACAATGATTTCCCTAAGTTATTTTTTGAAGCCAAGTAGCTTGTTGTAAATTATAGAGATATCTCAATTTCTCAACCCCACACTATTTTATATAATTATTTCTAATAAAAATCCAGTGGTAACTGGAAGTAAATTGTTCTATAATGAATAAAAAGACTTCAGGAAAGAAAAATTATTATGTAGAGCCTAGTTATCAACATCTCAATTAGGTATGAAAATCTTATACAAGAAGCAGAATGAACTTCGTTTTCTTCCAATACTGAGATCCTGAAATTCAGTGACGTGATAACAAATGGCCGCTTCCTTAGGAAGTATTGTTTTGGGGAGGGTCTTCATTTCCAATGACCATATATGCCTGATGAACTTCTACTACTATTTGTTTTCCCAGAATACCCTTTAGTCTAAAGGACTTTGGAAAGGGAAGCATAATGAGTAGATAGAATGAATCCCAAGTTGGAGTTTGCATAAATTATAGAATATAATTTTTAGGTGCATATCAAAGACAGCATTAGATAAATTAAAAGTGAACTTAATCCTCAGAGAAATACTCAAGAATGTCTAAATTAATATATGCATTCACATGCAGTTAATTTTTATGAATGCTTCCTGAATGGTTAACATTGGCTGGTTAAGTGTTTCTATGTGCCTTATTATTTATCATGTACATTCTGAGGAAAAGAGGTTATCTTCATTCTACTTTATTGTAGAAGAAAAACTGAGGCTCATAAAACCCAGTTCACTGCCCCAGGTCATATAATAACTGGCAAAGCTGGGATGTAAAAGTAGGCTCCATGACTTCAGAGCCAGTGCTCTTTTTATTGTATCTCAGGGGCCAGGATAAAAATATCAACCTGGTCATTCATCTTTGGTAATTTTCTACCTGTCCTTGGAGTCTCTCTTCTACCCATGATTCTTTGTCAAAATCCCCTGAGGGGTCTGCTAAATCCATAGAAAACTAATGAAGGTGATTCCTGCTATAAGAAAACACAAAGATTCTACAGGTGTTTCTTTCTTAGAAACCTGAAAAGAATTACTACTAAGGAATTACCAGAGATTGCTATAGTTGTATTTTTCTTAGAAGGTAAACAATTTTAAGTCTAAAGGCAATGGAAATATTAAAGGCAAACTGAGGTAACTTCATGTTTCATCTCCTTCCAAGATTTAGCTGCAAATGTCCAGGAAAAATAAAAATAGTCCAAGAGGCAATTTGGCTCCTGTCAAAGGATACAATTTTAACAAATTAAGTTGTAAAAATCAAATAGACTCGTCTTAGCAATTCATGAATCAGTCATCATTTCCTCTAAAAATGAATACGCTCACATGAGCTGAACAGAGGGGGTGGGCTTAGTACTCAGAAAAGGCTGAAGAAATTGGAAACCAGGAGCAAAAAGAGGACTGGTCTGTTATTGCTGAGTAGTATTCCATTATCTGAATGTGTGCTCCCATTCTTTTTATTTATTTTTGTTTTTATTTTTTTTAACTTTTATTTTAGGTTTACGGGCACATGAACAGGTTTGCTAGATAGGTAAATTGCATGTCAATGGTTGCTGTGAAAATTATTTTGTCAGTGAGGTCATAAGTATAGTACTGAACAGGTAGTTTTTCCAGGCTCACCCTCCTCCCACACTTCACCCTCAAGTAGGCACCGGTACCTGTTGTTCCCTTCTTTGTGTTCACATGTATTCAATGTTTAGCTTCCACTTATAAGTGAGAACATGTGGTATTTGGTTTCTTGTGTCTGCATTAGTTTTCTTAGGATAATGGCCTCCAGCTCCATCCATGTTGCTTCAAAGAACATGATATTCCTTTTAATAGCTGCATAGTATTCCATGGTATACATGTACCACATTTTCTTTATTCAGTCTACCACTGATGGACATTTAGGTTGATTCCATGTATTTGCTATTGTGAATAGTGCTGTGATGAACATACACATTCCTGTGTCTTTATGGTAGAATTATTTATATTCCTTTGGGTATATATCCAATAATGGGAGTGCTGAATCAAATGGAAATTCTGCTTTAAGTTCTTTGAGAAATCACCAAACTGCTTCCACAATGGCTGAACTAGTCATAGTTTATATTCCCACCGGCAGTGCATAAGCATTCCCTTTTCTCCACAACCCTGCCAACATCTGTTATTTTTTGACTTTTTAATAATAGCCATTCTGGCTAGTGTGAGATGGTATCTCATTGCGGTTTTGATTTGCATTTCTCTAATGATTAGTGATGTTAAGCATTTTTCCACTGATACACTCAACAAAATGGACCAATCTCGAAGGCATGCTGAGTGACATAAGCCAGGAGAAGTAAAATTACAGGCACTAAAACAGATCAGTTGTTGCTTGATGAAGGAACGGCCTGGCTAAAAGGAGCGGCACATGGGAGTTTGGGGGTTACATGGAGGTTCTATATTTTAGTTGCGGTGGTCATTCTGTGAATGTATACCATTGTCAAAACTCAAGAACCATAAACCAAAAAGGGTGGATGTTATGGTATATAAGTTATGCTTCAATTTTTAAAAAATTAACAGACAAATAATGTCTCGAAATTTTAAATAAATAGGCTCAAGCAGGAAAAAAAAAAAAAAAAGGAGGACCGATCATTTCAAAGTTACTTTTCTTTTAGAGACTCTTGTTTGCTTGAAGGATCTGGGTTCCATCTCTCTCCTGATTTCTTGGAAAGGAAATGTCTTAGGTTTTGGTGGCATCTTTGTATGAGTGACCATTCAGGTGAGCTGTCTGTTAACGCCCCTATCCTAGTGCCCACTGATGCTGGCCACTGTGTTCCTCAGAAGAGCAGTGCCAAGTTACTTCAGAAGTTTAATGAAGTTGCATACTCCCCATTACTGCAGGCTCCCAACACTGAAGAGTACTCACAAAAGCATAAAGAATGTCTTCCCCTGAAACTTCCCCCCAGTGAAACCAATGTGTACTTTATTTCTTGTTTGATTTTGCTCCTGAGAGGTGCTTTTCCTGAGGTTTCTTAGCAAATTCTATCTTCCTGTTTCCATTGCTCACTTGGTTGTAAAAGCTCAGTTAGATATAAAATTTAAAATCAGCATAATGTAGAACTATATATATGACAAAACTACCATAGACATAACTGCCTTTTAGTTTATGGAAGCACAAGGTGAATATAATGAACTTAAAAGCAGTGTATACTCATGCTTCCACTAAAAAACAAATATAATTTTTATATTATATATAAAATATGAAAATTGAGACCAGTTCTCCTTATGAATTATATCCAATAACATTTATAGTTGAAATATTGTGAGTAATCGAATCATGCAAACATTTATACACTTCAGTTCCAATTTCCCAATGGATCTGGAAATTAAGTTTTAAGTTAGTTTAACTAAAACTGCCAGGAGTTGCAAAGCCACGGGGGTAGTTAAGCACGGAGAAATCATGCGTTGAAATTGATGCCATCTGACCGAATAGGAGTGGGTGGCCAGATCCCAAATGTAAGATGTAAGTTTGTAGTTTCCTTTCAGCTGACCGGACTTCCCAAAATATTCCTCCTGATCTTTGTGCTCGAGCCCCCTATGATTTCGGGTTTGTGGTCAGAAATCTGGAGCCCACGTTGAACTTGTCTCTGCTGACAGATTTCTCTTTACTTCTTTCCAGAATAGCCTTTGAATAATTTATTTAAACTACATTTAAAAATTATTAAAACTAAAATACGTTATTTTCTATCACAAAGGATGAAGTTTAGGGACTCTATTGATTCATTTGTTGACTAATGATTTCAATTTATGGTAATGAGAGTCCTGGTAAGTTAGGTGACTTCCTCAAGTTAAAAAAATAAAGTAAAAACAACAACAAACACAAACAAACAAAAAAGTCACACACATACACAGAGTAAAAAACAGAGCTTGTAGAGACTAAACTTATCATCTGTTATTATTACTATTTTATTATCAGTCTCTATTCAATCGAGTCAAGCATCTAGTCTTCACGAACATCAGGAGAGCATCAGAAATGTTTAATCTTAATTTAGATTTAGTCCTAAAATATGCCAGTATTCATATAGCATAAAGATAATTGATTTTCCCACTCAATAAATACAAAGTTTAATTTGGTTGATAAAATTAATGGATGGGTGTGTAAAAAGTAATTATCTAAAAATGTTAATATACCAAACATTATGAAAATGGTCCTTATGTGAATGCACAATTTACCTTACAAAACTGCACGATAAAGTGTAGGAGAATATCACCTTATCTCTGCAAATCTTAGTTGTATCTGTAACATGAAACGAGTGAGATGGGTGACCTTGGAAGTATTTTCTAGCTCTCACAGTCTGCAAAAGGGTGACTTAAGTATGAGGAATACATTTCCCCAAACCTTCACATGATTCTCAGTTCTAGAATATCAAGGGTAAGAAAGAATAAGAAAAACATGCACAGCCAGAAATAGTAAAGGTGGAGGTAGCTTTTATGCCCTTGGTACATAACTTGCCTGCTTTGGTATATCTCTCATTCTTGGAATAATTTGCAAATTTGTGCTAGGAATAGAAGTAGAAACTTCTAGGATATCTTCTCCCTCCCTGTCATAGAATGATCTCAGGACTTGACTTTCTTTAACTTATATTCCTTTTAATTCCTTCTCTGAGTGAATCTTATCTCAGTTATCTTTGGTCAATCACTCAATGACACCAAGCTGTAATCTAGCTAGCAAATACGTTCTGAAGTATTTTATAAATAGCATAAATCAATCAATAAATGTGATATTAATCCATTTGCCATAAATCATTTCTGCACTCAATGAATGGCTATTTTCAACCTCATTTTGTACACAGACCTTTAGTGTTGGCAAATGAGAGCACAGATATCTTGGAACAAAGGGAAGAATCAATTCTGAGGCAGAGGCAGAGCAGTTGGGAGGAGCTGCCTTTTCTTCGCAAGGGTGGAGTGCCTTCCCTGTTCTCACTACATCTGGCAGCACAGATGGCAGGAAAATTAATAGGAGGGAGACAGTATTGACCTCATGTGGATATAAACAAGTCCTGAGACTACACAGGAGGGCCAATCTGATAATATCCTTAGAAGAGACCTTGAAAGTTCATTAAGTTCAGCTCCCTGCTGCTGAAAAAGCCATGCTTGACAAAATCCCATGTCCTGAGCTAACATCCTTTAGGTCGCATCCACAGAGACGCTAGGATAGGTCACTGAGAAAAACCATGCCATCCATCTCCCTAGGTAAATAAGAACGTCCGTTTTATATTAGCAAATTTTCTTGGCGATAGGGGTTTGGGAAAATGACTGCTTAAGTTCTTTCTATCACATGCATTAAACCTATTACTGGAATCATCGAAAGCAGAAAGCCTATAGAAAGATGTTCATTCTCAAACACTTTAGTAGAGTTAATTCAACTGGCTTGTTTCCAGGAGATGTTGGTAATTGACATGAATCACTAAATAAATGTCATCTATTGATTATAAAAGCATTGATCCAAAAGTGATCTGGGTTTTGTAAACATTGTTTGTGGCAGCTCTAGACAGATGTTTTTAGTGGGCTGACCTCAAATTGATTCCCACTCCCATCTCTATCACCACCTCTCATTACAATTGCCTTTGTGTGACAGTAGACCCTAATTCAAGGCCTGTTGTAGGGTTTTAAAAATGGATTTGCCTTTCTGATTAAAGAGACACCTACATCTCATGTGGTATCTTTCCTTTTGTAGTTTTCCTGAACATGGAGTTGATGATACAATCACTATCCCTTATCCATGGTTTCACTATCCATGGTTTTAATGTTCCATAGTCACTCATGGTCTGAAAATATTAAATAAGAAATTCCAGAAATAAACTCTTGAGTTTTTAATTGTGAGCCATTCTATGTAGTGTGATGAACTCTTCCACACTTCCGCTCCAACCTCCCTGGAGGAAGAATTATGCATTAGCCCAGTGGTTCTATGCTGTCTAGGCTTCCCATAGGTGAGGCACTTAGCTGCCTCGGTTATCAGATCAACTGTTGTTGTATCACAGAACCTGTGTTCAAGTAACACTTATTTTATTTAAGAATGGCCCCAAAGCACAAGAGTAGTGATGCTGGCATATTGTAATAATTGTCCTATTTTAGCATGTTATTGTTGTTAATCTCTTATTGTGCCTAATTTTTAAGTTAAACTTTATAATAGCTATGCATATATAGAAAAAACATAGTCCTGTATATTGAGAGTTTGCTATTATGTGTAGTTTCAGGCATTCACTGGAGGCCTTAGAATGTATAACGGGGGACTACTTATATTGCAACCATGGAAGTAAAGCAAGAGAACTGCAAATTACTAACATTGCTAGTATTTATTTTCAGCAACTTTCCTGGCAATACATTTTTATTATGTGAAATTAATAAACTTTAATTCGAAGCCACAATTAATTCATTAACTTTATTTGAAAACACACCTAAGTGATGCACTTATTATTGTGTAAATAATTCTTTGGAATATCTTAATAACAAAAAGTCTATGCCATGGTAGTCAGAGTAATATTAATCTATCTCTTTAAGAATGACTTCCTCTGCTATATTTAGGTTTATAACCTGGAAAGCACTTTCAAACACTATATCCCCATGAAACCTTTTCCTTAGCCTCAAAAACTTTTTCACTCCAAGCAATTTTACTCTATCTCAACTAAAGTGGCTATTCCTCCTGCATATTATCACCTCCATTTAAAATCAAATTTGGAAAAGGTGCTAGATAGTCATGCATGTCTGAAAAAATGTACAAAATAAAACAGAAGAGGCCGGGCACGGTGGCTCAAGCCTGTAATCCCAGCACTTTGGGAGGCCGAGACGGGCGGATCACGAGGTCAGGAGATCGAGACCATCCTGGTTAACACGGTGAAACCCCGTCTCTACTAAAAAATACAAAAAAAATTAGCTGGGCGCGGTGGTGGGCGCCTGTAGTCCCAGCTACTCGGGAGGCTGAGGCAGGAGAATGGCGTGAACCCGGGAGGCGGAGCTTGCAGTGAGCTGAGATCCGGCCACTGCACTCCAGCCTGGGTGACAGAGCGAGACTCTGTCTCAAAAAAAAAAAAAAAAAAAAAAAAAAAAAAAGAATAACTTTTTTATGAGGAAGGTTTAATGGTGCTCTCATTTAGTTTGTGTACAAATCTTCGAAAAAACTTGATAAAACACTGATATTTGGCCCCACTTCCAAAAATGGATCCACTAGGTCTAATTGCAGAGTCCAGGAATTTACATTCCTAACCAGTCCCCAGGCAATCTTGATGTTGCTGGTTTCAGGACCACATTTTTTGTAGCACAGATACAAATAATTTCAAACAGTGCTCATTAACAACACCTGTTATACTTGCACTTCCTTCAACATGGGGAGGCCCACTGTCTTTGGGAAAAGTGTTGCCACATAGTATCTTAAAGCTGTTTCTATCTAATATGACCAGTGCATTAATTTGGCAAAGTGCCAGTTGAAATTTAGTCCAATAGTCTGATTTTCAAGACATATAACTCTCAAACTTACTGAAAACATGTATGCAAATAACAAATAAATGTTGTCTTACTCCAGGTCTGACAGCTCTTGTTTTAATGGTTTCCCACAATTTCCATCTCTGAAAATCATTGTGATCCCTGCCTGCTCTTATGACGTATGAATAATCCTTAAAAGCATGTTAATGGTGTAATAAAAGAAAATGCAGAGTTTAAAATTCACAGAAAAATACACGACCATGTTATGATACAAGGACATTTTCAATTTTTAGAAACATTTCCATTTAAATAAGGAAGAATGTGTGTTCACCACTAATCAGTATTCTTTTCTTCTATTTCCAGTTTTAATCACTCACACACACACTTGTGCTCACAATGACAAGTTTTGTGTGCTGGTGGAGGCAGGGAAGATATCACTTTATGCTTGATGGAGAGGGCAGGCTGCTCTGATGAATTTCGTGCAGCAGGTGTCTGTTAGACTATTATTTAATCTCTGCTTTGGGAAAGAGCAATCAAATGATAGCTGTTGGTATTTGTTTAATAAAAACTCCAGATGTTGACAGTTTCCCCATGGCCATTGATATATAATAATTTGCACACAGCTGCAAAAAAAAAAAAAAGAAAGAAAGAAAGAGAAAGAAAAGAAAAAGAAACCAGCCATCAAGCCCAACAACTTCATGATTATCACTGGGAATAATTCTTTTTTCTTTGTGTGTTTTATGCACAGCCCTCATGGCATGACTCACATATTTTTCAAGTGTTAATTTGAGCCAGTTAAGTGAGATTTAGTTGCATTTATTCTCTCATACTTTTATAAAGAGCTGTGACACACACGAATAGGGGGATTTTAATATTTTCATGGGACAATAGAATGTCATCATTTCAGGTCTCTAGTTAACCTGAAAATACATGGTTATGTGGGGCAGAGTTTGGAAAACTTTCTGTTGTACAAGTATGTTTATTCAAATTTTGAACACAGACAAAGATAATAAAGCACATGCTGCTGATTGGTTAAACAGTAATTCAAATTTGGATTCTCCAAGATTTATATTTTTCCCAGGGTATTTAAAAAAAATCTTTCTTCATTTTTATTATGTACTATCAGCTAAATGCCAGAAACGTAAACATCCTAAATTTGTTCCACATCCATAGAGAGATTTTTGGATCTATTTCTGAATTGCTTCAGAATTGATAGATGGTTTACACTGGAGAGAAAAGATGAGTATGCTCTGGATTTTGTAAGACACATGAAGCTGGCATGCATGTTATAGGAATGAAAATATTGACAGAAACACATATCACGTACATCTCTTGATTAGTCCTTTCAGTTACTTCATGGGTATACGCTGTTAGGAGGGTGCAGGTGATTCTCATCAGTTGTTTAGGGAATGAGAGCCCAGCCTGAGACGCCGGTGGCCAGGCTGCTCTGCGGCAATGCACATCGTCCTCCAACTCAGTCAGAAGGTGAAATTTCTAAGGTATTCAGTCACCAGGGAGGCAGGGATTTAGTTCTGCCTGCTCTCCTGACCTTCGGAGTCCTTGCAAGTGATCTCACATTTATAGCAGGGTTGCCTGGCTTGTCTTTCTCTCCTACAGCCCCATGCTTGTCACTGTTTGAATATGAATGGCCACAGCCACATAAAGCCATACTGAAATCACTAACAAGGTATGGTTGAAAATTTGCGTTATAAACACTAGGTAATCATAAAATACTGTATTAGATGCCTATTGCTGCTAAAACAAATCACCATATATGTATTGGCTGAACACAAATTCATTATATTTTAGTTCTAGAGGTCAGAAGTATGAAATGGGTTTAATCGGGTTGAAACAAATCTGTCCTGAGGGCTGTGACCTTTCTGCAGCCTCTGGGAGAGATTCCGTTTCATTGTCTTTCCCAGTATCTGAAAAGGCATTTTTGGCTCCTGGCTCCTGCCCCTTCAAGACAAGCAGAGGACCATTTATACATTGCTCTCCAACTCTGACCTTCACTTCCTTTGCTGTGTTTATTTTCTCTCTCCTTGCCTCCTTCCCTCTTGTGAGAATCCTTGTGATTACATTTAGTTCACCTGTCTAAGCCAGCATAACCTTCTCATCACAAGAGCCTTATCTTAATCACACCTGTAAAGCTCTGTTGCTACGTCAGGTAATAAATGACCCACAGGTTAGGACGTAGACATCTTGAGGTGGCAAATATTACTGTGCCACAAGTACTGTAGAAATTACACTCTCCTTGCAAAATTCAAATGAGAGAATTTAATTCAGACATGCTCTACAGAGTTAATTATAGGGCATGGCCATTAAAAAATAGTTCTGTGATTTATATAAAGTTTCAAACTATTCTTCCAAAAATAGTACATCATACATATATATCATATGTGCATATATGCATAAACACACAGCCTAACATTCTGTAAGTTGTCTGTTTACTCTGTTGATAGTTTCTCTCTCCATATATATACACATACATATATGTGTGTGTGTGTGTGTGTGTGTGTGTGTGTATACACCAAAAAATGATTAAATATAGCCAAGGCCTAAGTAAGATAACTTAAGAGGATGCAGGTAATTCTTATGAGTTTTTTATGAGTAACATCACTATGAGCATATAAAATTATTACAATATAAAATAAGAATATTAATGTATATAACTTAATATAAACTGATTTGCAAATAAAAATATGTAATAGAACACATGTAATTGACTCTTGTTCTTTAGGGTCTGTATTTTATTTACTAATGCCATTTTGATTTGATGGTAAAGGATAATTCAGAAAAGAAAGCAGGGAAGAACAGAATGTGGTGACTGTAAAATAGGAGACATAAAACTCTTGGTTATTCTATTGTGGGAGGGACAAGAGCACCATTAAGAGCTAAGGTAAACACATGTGCATGTGATGAGTTTCCTACTATTTACTGTATAAATTTAAGTTCTGTAATACGTATGGCACAGAGATTGGGTAACGTGGTAACATAAATAGAGAAGAGGTGACCAAGGTCAAATATAGTGAAACATTTTAATGGAGATTAATTATGAAATTGAGTTACATCTTGGCTGCTGTGTAGAAACCTGCTGTCATTTACTTGGAAGCTGTTAGGTCCTCATAACACTGACAGGTGTGTGTCTGGGTGCTCAGTGAACCCATCCACTTGACATGCCCTTAATGTATTAGGTTGGTGAAAAAGTAATTGCGGTTTTGCCATGACTTTTAATGACAAAAATCACAATTACTTTCGTATCATCCTAAGAGTTTCTACAGTTCCCAGTGTGACATTCAGAACATTATTTCATATGTGGAATGCAAGGTATTTTTTTCTGTGGTTTTCCAAAATACCAATGATTATGTATATGGAAAAATACGGATATTAAAATATGCAACTGCTTATTTAAAAAGAATGGCCACAAAGAAACAACATTTCAGTACTTTTCCTGTGGTCCCAAAATAACTGGAATATGCAAACTAGGTACCCATCTACAAAGAAATTATCTTGGGATTCCACATTCCTCTTCCAGATTCTACCTCTGTTTTTTTTTTCCTTCTTATCTGACTTCACATTCATTCGTCAACTCAAAGCTAATAGCATTGAAACCATCGTCAAAAGTCAGAAATGTCTTTGCTGCTTAAACATTAGTCATTAATTTTGCTGAGTTTCTCAGCAGCTGCCAACACGCTTGATGAGTCTTCTGACTTTCAAATATTTTATTTTGGCATTGGTGAAAATCCACACTTTCATGGATTTTCGACTATCATTTGGCTGGTGCTTATCAGTTCCCTTCACCGGTCGCTGCTCTTCCATTCATCCTGTGCCACCTGTTGCATAATCTTTGTTCCCAACTTTCATAGCTTCCAATACCAACAATACACTGTTGATAGCAACATTTATATCTCTATTTACAAACTCTTTTCTCATCTCATAGATACGCAATGGTATAATAAAAATCTGACATGTGTCACACACTTATTTAATCATTTTTTTTTCTTTCTAATATTTATTTTCAGTTCAGGGGTACATGTGCAGGTTTGTTATATGGGTAAATGGGTAAATTGTGTGTCATGGGGGTTTAGTGTACAGATTATTGTGTCTCCCAGGTAATAAGCCCTGTACCCAATAGGTAGTTTTTCAATCCTCACCCTCCTCCCACCCTCCATCATCAAATAGACCCTGGTGTCTATTGTTTTCTTCTTTGTGGCCATATATAGTCAATGTTTAGCTCCAGCTTCTAAATGAGAACATACGGTATTTGCTTTTCTGTGCCAGCATTAATTCACTTAGAATCGTGGCCTCCAACTCCTCCCATGTTTCTGCAAAGGACATGATCTCATTCTTTTTATGGTTATGTAGTATTCCAGGGTATATATGTACCACATTTTCTTTATCTAGCCTACCATTGATGTGCATTTATACTGATTCCATTTTTTGTGCTATTGTGAATAGTGCTGCAAAAAAACATATGTGTGCATCTGGCTTTTCTGTAGAATAATTTCTACTCCTTTGGGTTTATACCCAGTAATAGGATTATTGGGTCCAGTAGTAGTTCTAAGTTATTTGAGATATCTCCAAAAACTCCTGCTTTCCACAGTAGCTGAGGAATTATACATTCCCACCAGCAGTGTATAAGTGTTCCTTTTCTCCACAACCTCACTACGTATAGAAATGCTGCTCATTTTTGTACATCATTGATTTTGTATCTTGAAACTTTGCTGAAGTTGTTTATCAGATCCAGGAGCTTTGGGGCAGAACCTATGGGATTTTCTAGGCATAAAATCATATTTTCTGTGAAGAGAGGTAGTTGACTTATTTTCTTCCTATTTGGATGTCTTTTCTTTCTTTCTCTTCCTTGAGTTCTCTGGCTAAGACTTCCAGGGCTATGTTGAATAGGAGTAGTGAGAATGGGCATACTCACCTTGTTGTTCCAGTTCTCAAGAGGAATACTTCCAGCTTTTCCCAGTTAAGTATGGTACTGTCTGTGGGTTTGTAATAAATGGCCCTCATTATTTTGAGGTATGTTCCTTCCATGCCCAGTTTTAACATGAAGGGACACTGAATTTTATCAAAACCCTTTCTGTATCTCTTGAGATGATCATGTGGCTTTTGTTTTTAGTTCTATTTATGAGGTGAATCATATTAATTGATTTGCATATGCTGAACCACCCTTGCATCCCAGGGATGAAGCCTACTTGATCATGGTGGATTCACTTTATAATGTGATATCTGATTGATTTTGTCGAGGATTTTTGCATCTATGTTCATCAGGGACATTGGTCTAAAGTTTTCATTTTTGTTGTGTCTCTGCCAGTTTTGATATCAGAAGAATTCTGGCTTCATAGAATGAGTTAGAATGGATTCCCTCCTCCTGAATTTTTTGGAATAGTTTCAGTAGGATCGGTAACAGTTATTCTTCATATGTCTTGTAGAATTTTACTGTGAATTCATCTGGTCCAGGGCTTTTTCTGGTTGGCAGGCTTGTTATTACTGATTCAGTTTTGGAGCTCGCTTTTGGTCTGTTCTGGGTTCATTTTCTTCTTGTTTCAATCTTAAGAGGTTGTATGTTTCCAGGAATTTATTCATTTCTTCTAAGCTTTCAAGTTTGTATGCACAGAGGTGTTCCTAATATTCTCTGAGAGTTTTTTGTATTTCTGTGGGGTTGGTGGTAATTTCAGCTTTGTCATTTCTGATTGTATTTATTTGGACCTTCTCTCCCTTTTCTTTCTTTATTAATCTAGTGATCTATCAATCTTATTTATTCTTCCAAGAACCAACTTTTGGTTTCTTGGTATTTTTAATTTTTTTCTCTCTCAATTTTATTCAGTTTAGCTCTGATTTGGGTTATTTATTTTCTTCTGCTAGATTTGGGGGTTGGATTGCTCTTGTTTTTCTAGTTCCTCTAGGTGTGATGTTAAGTTGTTAATTTGATCTCTTTCTTGCTTTTCTTTCTTTCTCTTTCTTTCTTTCTTTCTTTCTTTCTTTCTTTCTTTCTTTCTTTCTTTCTTTCTTTCTTTCTTTCTTTCTTTCCCCTCCCCTCCCCTCCCCTCCCCTCCCCTCCCCTCCCCTCCCCTCCCCTCCCCTCCCCTCCCCTCCCTTCCCTTCCCTTCCCTAACCTTCCCTTCCCTTCCCTTCCTTTTTCCTTTCCTTTCCTTTTTCCTTTCCTTTCCTTTTTCCTTTCCTTTCCTTTCTTTCAGACAGGGTCTCACTCTGTCACTCAGACTGGCATGCAGTGGCATGATCACAGCTCACTTCAGCCTCAACTGAGACCAAGCATCTTTCCAACTTTTTTAGGTGGGTGGTCAGTGTCACACTTATTTTAAACTAAACATATTCCAAACTGATAGAAGACATTTTGCCTCAAGCTTGCTTCTCCTCCAATGTTCCCTATCTAACCAAGAAGCTAATCTCCACTCCCACCAGAAACCACTTGCTAAATCCTCCTGATTTTACTTCCTACACATTTTTCAAGTCCTCCTGCTTATTGCTACTACTACTGCGAGTCTCCTGGTGCAAGCCATGCTCATCTCTTCACCAGATAACTTTATAATTACTCGGTGCTCCACTCGGGAACAAGAATGGCTTTTTTAAAGAATTAAATATGATCTACAAGCAACTTCATCCTTTCAGCTCTGTTTAAAACTCCAGAGTTAGGATCAACTTTATCTCTACCCTCCATACACTACTCTTACCCTAGTTCTAGGCATTACCCTCTATTTGCACTGATCTTTCTACTTTTCCAATGCCACAAGACTTGTCCCTATCTCAGGACATTTGTATTTGCTATTCTGCTTACATATCACTTTTTCGTATACCCCTATCTGGTCTCGTAGACTACGTTAGGCATACCTTTACAATAATATGGCATGTTTTATGCGTGTGTATATCTCTATTTACATTGCATGATTATTTCATGGACCAAAATCCAGTCCATTGTTCCACTGCCATAGCTAAGACCTACACTTCCCTAACACACAGTGATTTCATAAAAAGTTTAACATATGAATATATCAATTCATAGATGATATGAATTACTTTTTTATTACAGAAGCTGGGAAGGGTCAGTTGTAGATACAGCTAAATAAAAAATGTAAAACTATGCTGTCAGTAATATGAGATTTTCTTGTATAAAACTGCAAAGTTATGCCTCCTGATGAAATTATAAAATAAATCACTGAAAAATAATACATGCAATTTAAAGAAATACATTCAACATCTTTGAAAGAGTGCATGGATTAGACCAAAATTAAAATGCTGAAGTGTAAATTCTGGTACAAAAAGTTAAAAGAAAATTAAAATACTCAAAAATAAAAATATTTAAAAAGAAAATAAGATTGATAATTTAAATATTAAACTACAAAATTAAGAAAATAAGCAAAACTATAAAGAGAAAATTTGAACCATAAAAATATAGTCAAGGTAATAAAAAAATCAATCAAATTATGCAGAGAAAATATTAATACTAAAGTATATTAAAACATGTTTGAACTGGAAGCATTAAAAATAAATAGGCTGAAAGAATTACAATGATGTTTGTAAATTTACAGGAGCATAAAATGAATACAGATACAGGTAAATAAAATAAAAGTGTGGAAATGTTGTTATATAAATTAAAATTCTAAAGAAAGAGTTATAAATTGCTATAAAATATACTATAACAATAAACAGCCAGTACATTTTTTATAATAAAGAAAATAAATTCTTAATATTGAAGAAAAGGCATAGCCAAAAGCAAACAAAAACAAAAACAAAAAAAAATACCAGAATCTTCTGAGATGATGAAACATTTTCCAGAGCACAGAGAGCAGGATGAGGCCCTTAGAGGTAGAGAGTGAAGGGTGAGGGAAGGAGAGCAGTTCATCAATGTCTGGGACAACTCACATCAGGCAGTTCAAACTCTCACCACCAGCTGTCCTTTCCAGGTTCACCCGGAAACACCGCTGTAGTAGTCTATTAAAATTTTAGTAACATTTTGCATAGAGTATGTTTTTAAAGAGTATTGAAGAAACTGAAGATTGAGTCTACACTTGGATCTAAGTATTTCAATAAGTCTTATCTGTTCACAGTTTTCACCCATCACTCATTGACTTTAAAATAAATGACACAGGACTATATACATATGAATATATAGAGTACGATACATATTTATATATAAATATAGGTCTATATATACACACTATATTTATATGAGTATATATAGTATATATTTATATAAGACTCTCTATCTTATATGTAAATACATATTTGTCCCTAATCACAAAGCACATTTGCATCTAACATAGATGAAATCAGAAAATAGTATCTGCAGTTCGGACTTCCTTGATATTCTCTCAGAAAAATAAAAACACCTTGAAAATAAGATGAGAAGTACTAAGGAGTACTAATTTCAACCTCTATAAGCAAAATATTATTTAAATCATGCATTAATTCATTTTATTCACTTAAAAATGTTTTCCAATTATATAACTTCTGGGCATATCACAAGCATTGAATATATATGGCCAAGAAGCAACTGAAATCCTCTACTTTCAGCAGCCTGCATTTCTTATAGAAGGTATATATTAAGAAGTATCTCATTTCATCCTACATGGTAACTACAATTATGAAGGAAGCACAACACACCTCAGGTGAATATCACAGGTAGACTCAACCTCATGTAAGGGACTATTTTGCCACACCAAAAAGTGACTTTTGATCTGAAGCCCACAGCATGAAACAGATTGCCTAGGCAAGCATGCCAAGGGCACAGAAGTAGGAGTGTCTTAAACAGAAGAAACAGCATATGGAAGTCGTTTTCCAAATTTAATATGTATCAGAAACACCTGGAGGGCTTGTGAAAGTGTGGATTGCTCGGATCTGCCCACAGGGTGTCTGATTCAGAAGTCTAGGATGGGACTCCAAAGTTTGCTTTTCTAATAAATGCCCAGATGATGTTGATGCTGCTGTTCTAGGGCCCTACTTTGAAAAACATTACCATATAGTATAGTTTTGACATGAGAGAGCACCGATCAAGTGA
The DNA here is from genome assembly GCF_049350105.2 of Macaca mulatta. Taxonomy (NCBI): domain Eukaryota; kingdom Metazoa; phylum Chordata; class Mammalia; order Primates; family Cercopithecidae; genus Macaca; species Macaca mulatta. The sequence goes on along the minus strand of NC_133422.1, from coordinate 99,378,100 downwards.
GGGATGAAAACAAGCCAGCATTCTTAAAAGATGAAAGAAAATGCGAAGCAATCTCAAGATGCAGTTTCTAGGTAGATCAAGACCACGCCATCAAGCATCTCTTAAGCTTTCATTAAAGATCTTTATCTATAGGCATTGGAGAGACATCAAAGGTTTTAAGCAGGAAGGAACAATTTGATGTGTTAAAAAAATTTCATTCTAGCTATGAATGTGGGTAGAGAAGGGTTGGATAAGCATACAGGGCTGAAAATACCAGAAAGAGCATGGTAGTTGTCATGGTCTATGGTGCTTAAGGGAATAAAAAAGGCACACACAAAAAATAGGAGTTTGACAGGTTACTTGGCATTAAAAACAGACAAAACAACTAACAAACAAGGTGGATCATTTATTTTAATGAGACCAAATATAGTGTACTGATTTAAAAAGAAATAATTCTGTATTTTAAGGGTCTCTTGGATAAGGAATAACAGAGGAAGGGGAGACTTCTGATTCCATAAAACAAAGAAGTAGGTTACCATGAAAATCTTCCTACAAATAGCTAAATGCTCTGGATTAAATCCAGCTTTTTAAAATAATCCTAGCACTAAAATTGGCAGCAAAATCTGCAGGGGCTATGAGTGAAGAGGAAGCTAACAATCAGGAAATGGAGAGGTTGGCAATTGCTCAACTGAGCCCTAAGGTGATGAGAGGCTTGGGAAATATCAGACATCTCTGCCCCATAGATTGGGAGGAATGAAACTCATGAATGGGATGAAAGCCCTGATCTTTGGCAATGCTAAAATCTCAGTGACAAGATGACTTAGGCTGGCCAAAACATGAAGTTGAGAGGTAGTATGACTATGAGCCTACTTATGTCCATACTTGGGGTTGACGGTAAGGGTATTTTTCCAAAAAAGTTGAGTTCTCACGCTGGCACCTTGCTTTCTATTAAGTTGATTTTATATTACTGAAGAGCTGTTTAATGATCAGGCCCATATGAATATGCATCAGCCCCTAGATAATGACAGTCTAGTATAAGCAACGATACAAACTCAAAGCCAATTTGGAGAATACTTCAAATACTGAATAGAAATAAGTAAAGGAAAAAGGAAATCATATCTACTAAAAAGAAATAATCCACCATACTGAAAAGGAGCAGGCATAACAATAAGCAGGTTAATCTCCACAAAACTTGAGACAAGAGAAAAACTAAAAAAGTCTAACGAAATCAGTATTCTTAAAAAGATGACATGATAGGAAGAGAAGTATTAGAAAAGAAAAAAATAGGCATTAAAGAGAGTGACACATACCTGAAAAGGGATCAAATATATCTTTTGAAATAACAAAGAGTTATTAAAATTGAATTCTTAATGAATTACTTAAACAGCAGATTAGATATTGTTAAAAAGAGGGACAGGGAATTAAATGATATATGCGATGATATTACCTAGTGTTACCATCAAAGATGTATTGCAAATAATAAAGAAAAAAATGTTGTCATAGCAATATTAATATCATAAAAATATACTTTAAGAAGTAAATAAATGCAACTTCTCTTTAGGAATAGGGAAAGTTAATGAATAATAATATTAAAAAGAAGTATAACAAGTATATGTAAGATGTAATATCCTAAACCTGTGGCACATACTGTTATAACACCAAAGTATACTAAATAAAATTCACAAATGTATCCCCCAAAACCAACTAATGCACAACATAATTAGGAATTTTAACATCTTCTATTTATAATAACCCTTTTTCAAAATGTTTTAAAACAAGTGATCCATACGGATATGGAAAGAATTATAGAATATAAAAATATAATTAGCAAGGTGAAAGAGAGATTGTTACATCACATATAAAAACATGATATAATTTTGAAGTGTAGATAGGTAATTTCAATCACAAACATAGGACAAAAAAAAGTCTCAACAAATCCAAAGACAGATGATATATCATGCACACACCATAAAATTCTGAATTCATATTTTGAAAAATCACCAAAAGTATCATACTTTGGAAAATATAAAATATATATTTAAATAATTCATGTGTTATAAAACAAATAACAGAACATACAAAAGACATAATACCGATTAAGGAAAATACTAACAAATGGTATCTCAAAACGTGGAGGCTGCAACTGTGGCAGTACTTTGGAGGACGTTTTCCATTTTAAAATTCATTTTCACAAAAAGGCTGAGAAATGCATGATAAATATTTAGTTCAGAGAGTTAGATAAATAACAAAAGAGTAAGCACAAAAAATATTTGAGGAGGAACATAATCAATATATGTCTACAGAAAATATTTTTTAAACCTGATTCTTTAACAAACAAGTACTGCTGATAAAACTCTGCCACGGTGAATCAAGAAAATATAAAGAATATAAACCTGCAAACACTAGAAATTAAAATAATGTAAAACAATAAATTCAATGGCTTAAAAATCAAAATTATCTAAATAGCTTTACAATCTACACAGAATAGACATTTTCATAAAGTAAAAATTATTAAAACTGATTCAAAATGAAATGTCAGCCTTAATAAACTACTTGCAAAAATTAAAGCTGTAGCTTAATTTCTCTAGTTTAAAATCTGTTTTAAAAAGTTCTATAAAACCCTCAAAAGAGTTATCTCGAAATTATACAAATTTCCCCAAAAGACTTAACAGAGGCCAGAGGACTGAGAAAGAACTTCCAAACTCATTTTATAAGGCTGCCGTAGCTGTGATAGCAAAAACAGGCAAAGATAGACAGCCTGAAAAAGGAAAATTATAGATAAATCAAAGTTAAGATTAGAAATGCAAAAATGTGAAGTATAATATTGGTATCACAGCACTCTCACCAAAATTATGAATGTGAATAAAACACCCATGAACAAACTAGGTTTAACCTATAATGGCCATAATGGTATCATTAGCATTAGATAAACTATATGTTAAATTCTTACCATACTAACAGATTAGAGAAGAAAAGGTGATGTGACCATTTCAATAGATGCCAAAAAAACCCAAAAATTAACAACCAATAAATCTAACTGAACCAAAGCAACCAGAAATTAAGGAGAGAAGCTAATTCCCTTCATTTGATAGAAAACAACTATCAAACAAACTATCCAAAATAATATATAATGGTACAATTTTAGAAGCAGTTCAATTAAATTATGAAACAGGCAAAAGTTATCACTCTTACTATGGGTGCACAGCATTTTATTGGAGGTCTTGCACCATGGAACAACATATAAGAAAAAAGAAATAAATAATTAGAAGGAAAAACTCAAACAGCAAAACTCATTTAAAAAACATGAAAAATGTGATTCTATAATAGAATATTTGAGAGAGCATGAGATGATACAAAAATTAATGGCATTATTATCACTGAGTAAACATGTCAATATATAATAAAAATGAAGATACTGTCAAATTCTGCTGCATACCAGGAAGGGGGAAAATAATCTAACGAGTATATTTTTGTTGTTATTGGTTTGTTTTTCATTTTGAGACAGAGTCTCACTCTGTCACCCAGGCTGGAATGCAGTGATGTGATTGTGGCTCACTGCAACATCAGCCTCCTGGGTTCTGGTGATCCTCCCACCTCAATCTCCCAAGTCACTAGGTCTACCGGTGCCACCACCCAGCTATTATTTATTTATTTATTTATTTATTGTATTTTTTGTAGAGATGAGGTTTCTCCATGTTGCCCAGGTTGGTCTCAAACTCCTGGGCTCCAGGGATCTGCCTGCCTTGGCCTCCCAAAGTGCTGGGATTTCAGGTATAAGCCACAGCACCTAGCCTATGCTAGTTTTAAATAAAGTCAATTACAATAATTTGTCAAAGAACTTAAAAGTAGGACATATACTTTTAAAAACATATGTTTCTCACAAATAGAAGTATATTATTCAACATATACGTTTCTCAAATCATAATAAGTCCATGCAATTCCAACAACATTTCCACCAGTTTCTAATGAAACTGAAGAAAAAATGCTATAAGCTTCATATGGAGGAAGAAAAGCCCAAGAATGGTCAAAACAAATAGGAAGAACTAAATTTGTTATTTACTATTTAGGTAAATTCATTACGGAGCTACAGTAATGGGATGCGGAGGCTGCAGTGAGCCAAGAGTGCTCCACTACACTCCAGCCTGGCGACAGAGCGAGACTCCGTTTAAAAAAAAAAACAAAAAACTGTTATTGGTGTCATGATGGACAGTGTATGTGTCCTGAAGGAATTAACCATGAAGCATATGTACATGTAAAATTTTCTAAATGTATTGTAACTTTTTACGACAGATGAAATTGCAAAGCAGCATGAAAAAATATGTTCTTACTGTGCAGCCTACACAAATATCATCTAGAAGGCCTCAAAAGGAAAATTTTTTTATATTGAAATAAACATGTCCTAAATTGAAAGATATCCACGTCTGGGAGATGATATTTTCAAAATACATAACTGAAGAAATGATTAGCATACTGAGTATATAAATAATTAAAATCCTAATTATGTTCAAGTTGAAAAAATAAAAATTATCAAATCATATAAACAAGTTATTCATAGATTTCAAGACAAATGAATCAAAAAGAAGAAAATATGAAAGATAATTGCTTGTACAAATAAACAGAACATATCAGATTAGTGAAATATGCACAAATTGGATAACTCCAAGTATTAACAACAGGGAAGAAACATCATACTCTGTTATTACTCATATGCACAAGGATGTATGTCCTCAGATGCTTATAGCTGCATTATTTGCCATCAAAATAGAGTAGAAAGTTCTCTAATATTAGGAGGATAAATAAAGATGTTCTACTGAACAATGGAATGATAATCAGTAGTTTAAGTGCATTCGCTAGATATACATTTTACAGCCTTTATTTTGAATGAACAAGTCAAATGATCCATATGATAAGATATAGTTTACACAAAATCAAAAAAAGTAGCAAAGAAATGATACTATTATTTTTGTGTATCTCTATCGTCTACCTATGTATCTACCTATTTGTGAACCATCTGTAGAAATTTCTATATCTAGACATAGCTATAGATATGTTAAAAAGTCTAAAGTAATCTTGGATTATGATATAAAATAAGAGATACCATTGGGCCAGGGAGAAAGATCCTGTTCTGGGCCGTATTAAGAGCTGTATTTAAGGGAAAGAAAGAGAAAGTAAAAATCACAAAATATTAACACGTACTTGCTATTATTTTTATACGTTTTACTGTGTTTGAAATATTTTATAGTTAAAATGTTCTTCAATCTACCTTTAAAAAACAGGAAAATGTGTATTTTGGGAAATACTGAAGTACTGGCACCTTCTCAAAAAGCAGGGACACTTTTCTTACTCAGAATTCTACATAAATCCCCACTAAAAGTACATGTTTAATAAAAGCCGTATTTATGACACCACGCAGAAGAAAGGAGAGCTTCTGGAAACAAAGTGATGTATTACTGCTACAAAGTCTTAGCCACATTGCCGTAGTAGAATTTAGATGCCACTATAAAACGTCTTTTAGGGTGCGGGCAGTGGTTCTCACCTGTAATCCCAGAACTTTGGGAGGCCGAGGCAGGTGGATCACTTGTGGATCACTGGTGGTCTGGAGTTTGAGACCAGCCTGACCAACATGGTGAAACCACATATCTACTAAAAATACAAAAATTAGCCAGCCATGGTGGCGGGTGCCTATAATCTCAGCTACTCGGGAGGTTGAAGTCAGAGAATTGCTGGAACCCAGGAGGCAGAGGTTGCAGTGAGCTGAGATCGTGCCATTGCCTGGGTCAACAACAGCGAGACTCTGTCTCAGAGGAAAATACACATACACACACACACACACACACACACACACACGTCTTGTAGTCCTTTGGGTATATATGGGATTGCTGGGTCAAATGGTGTTTCCGGTTCTAAATCTGTGAAGAATCACCACACTGTCTTCTGCAGTGGTTGGACTAATTTACATCTCCACCAACAGTGTAAAAGCATTCTTATGTATCCACAACCACGTCAGCATCTGTTGTTTCTTTACTTTTTAATCATCGCCATTCTGACTGGATAAAGAAAATGTGGTACACATACCCGATGGAATACTATGCAGGCATAAAAAGGAACGAGATCATGTCTTTGCAGGGACATGGATGAAGCTGGAAGCCATTATCCTCAGCAGACTAACGCAGGAACAGAAAACCAAACACCCCATGTTCTCACTTTTAAGTGGCAGCTGAACAATGAGGACACAGGGACACAGGGAGGAGGACAACACACACCGGGGCCTGTCAGGGCTACAAGGGGAGCATTAGGGAAAAGAGCTAATGCATGCTGGGCTTAATACCTAGGTTGATAGGTGCAGCAAACCACCATGGCGCACATTTTCCTATGTAACAAACCTGCACATCCTGCACATGTACCCTGGAACTTAAAATAGGAAACAAAAAAACATCTGAAAGTACTTAAATGTCCATGGTTAGGTAACATACAAACAGGGTTGAAACCCAATTATTTAATTACAAGTTAATTTCTGAAAATGTGCCCAATTGGTTAGGAGAAGTAAGGCACAAGGCTTGTCTTGTTGCATTAAGTCTATTCAGGAGAAAAATCCTTGTTATGAGTGTGGTCCATGGATAAAAAGCATCAGCACCAACTGGGAGCTTGTTAAAAATACAGAGTCGGAGTCACTTTCCTAAACCTATGCAATCAAAGTCTGCCTTTTAATAGACAGATGTATGTGCATTTGCGTCTCAAAGGCATTGCTATAAAAGTAGTTATTGAAATAAGTCTGAATGCTTCCTTGAGAAAACACTTAAGAAGCACTTACTCATTAAAACATATCAATTGTTTTGCCCATTTTCTAAGGAGACAAGTGAAAAAAACAACATACCTTCAATAAAAACCACTTTCAAAAAGGCAACTTGTATCTGATTTATCTGAACACAGAAAATTAAAGTGAGCTTGAATGATTTGTTTATTTTATATCCCATTTTCAATCAGGAAATAAAGTCAATCACCCAATGCCATACTCTAAGTCAAAAACCCCAAGGTTTTCTAACAAATCAATAGAAAGCAACAAATTTCTTTTTTTTTAAGAGATAGATAACAGGAATACTGGATTCTATTGTGGCCTGTGTCCAGATCCCAGTTTGATGCTGAGTCTAATACAAAGTATCTTTATGACCAGAGGAAAATACAACAAAACAGAATAAACAAACTATTAAATTTCACTGTGCCTTAGTTTGCTATGTAAAAAAGAAAATACTATAAAAACACCTTTGTGTTTTGTTATACAAATAAGTACATGCAAGAGATGTTTTTCTCAGTTAAATATTAATTTGCATACAGAATAGAATTTTTCAAATCTCGCCCTCGTTCCAAAGGTAAATTTCCTCCCAGCAATGGTTGACAGTGACTGTGGTTTTTTTTTTTTTTTTTTTTTTTTAACTTCAAATTTCTGCAGAAAAATGTGATGCTGGAGCCTGTTTTATACTTTGCTTTTCATTTTTGGTGAGGTTTCAATTCTACATATCTTTCCCTTGATCTCTACAATGAAAGTTTTGTTACAAACTAAAGAACACCAGAAATTTGTCTGCAAAACAAGACATCCTATTTGGAGAGCATAAAATGTTTCATCTTTACTTTTGATGAAAAGTTAGAAAACTAGAATTGATTCAGTGAAGCTGCACTTCACTGCTGAACTTCACTGTTTTAAAAGTTTCAATTTAAAGAGGAGAACATAAGTTGAATAATGAGTATTTTCCAGGCATGTGAATTAAATGTTTTAAATGAATCAATGTTATGTTTAGACAATTTCAGAAAACTTAATGCATGATCATTGGTATTTCTATTTTTTAATAATAATAATCATCCTAAAGAGAACAAATATATTTAAAATTAGGAAATCACAATTACAATGTCTAGCTCAAAACACTACATTGGATCCCTTCTGTTATTTTAGCAATCTTTAGCTAAAGAAATTTACATTATGTGTTAAACTATTTCACATTCTCTGAATAACTCAAAGATGAAAATATCGTATCTAATTTATTTTGTTAAATTCTTCCACTTACATCTTTGTATTATACGATTGTTGCTCTTTCTGATGCAAGTACCAGGAAGACAGCTATTTAATTCTTATCTCCCTTAGAAAGGTATCTGTGAATTAGCACTGACTTTAGCAGGAAAATTAAAAAGAAAAAGAAAATACAACTGTGTTAAAACTATAGCTCTGATTTCTATCAATAAAAAATAAAATTCAAATATGATTGTTTTTTCATGAGCATTGTTGATAATGTCATGTGAATACATACAGGGGGCAAATGTTTAAAACTCCTACCTAACATCCAGGTTCAATTCCAACAGGTAAGGTGGTTGGAAATGGTCACTGTCACCCTTGCAACAAGAAAAACACTTGACAAAACTTAAAACCAATGACTTTACTTAGACTCATCAGAAACTGAAGTTGCAGGGCAAACTGCCGGCCCCAAATCTGGAGAGACAAGAGAATACAGAGAACTATAGCCAAGATCAATCAATCAGTTTACCTACAGCAGAACCCCCGGAGCCCCACACTGGTAGGAACGCCTAAGTGGTAACTGATGAATTGCTGGAGACACAGTGTGGACCAGCATGAGAGTGGTCAAATACTTAGGAGAAGACCCACACTTCATAGAATTTTCTTCTAAGAAGCCAACCAGGTTTTTCATTCTGAAGAGGCAAGCAAAAACGAACAAACAAACAAACCCCAAACCAATAAACAAAGAAACAAAACTTAGTGTTTCTAGTGGGGAGGGGCAGAAAAGGAAAAAAAAAATTGGAAACAAGCCCAGAGAATTCTCCAAAACAAAGACCTACGTATTAGCAAGGCTGAGACTCTACAAGATATTTTTTCTACTTAGGAGAAGAGAATTATCCAATGAGGACATACTCCAGCCTTCCTGTTGTGTCCGGAATTGGTGGGTTCTTGGTCTCACTGACTTCAAGAATGAAGCTGTGGACCCTCACAGTGAGTGTTACAGTTCTTAAAGATGGTGTGTCGGAATTTGTCCCTTCAGATGTTCAGATGTGTCCGCAGTTTCTGCCTTCTGGTGGGTTTGTGGTCTTGCTGATTTCAGGAGTGAAGCTGCAGACCTTCGCAGTGAGTGTTACAGCTCTGTCGACCCTCGGTTCAGCCCAGAAGTGCAGAAAAAGTGGAAGCTGGTTCCAGACAAACCAATGCTTCCAACTCTGAAGAGTTGGGGGTTGTTAGAGAGCGCTTTCCCAGGAAGTCTGACACCTGTGTCTTTAGTCTGGTGGCCATGCTAATTGCTTTTAACTGGCCGACGGGTACCTGGTATGTAGCCCCCAAATTCTAAGGAAAAATAGGACAGAATGGCAAGCGAAAGGGATCTGTTGGTGCTCGCCGCTTGGCGATAGTCGATGTCCCACTACTGGGTGATAGGTGAAAGTCTCACTGCATGTTGAAAGGTGAAGGTCCCATCTGGGTCGCTAAAATGTGTCCTGAATTGGTGGGTTCTTGGTCTCACTGACTTCAAGAATGAAGCCGCGGACCCTCGTGGTGAGCGTTACAGTTCTTAAAGATGATGTGTCTGGAGTTTGTTCCTTCTGATGTTTGGATGTGTTCAGAGTTTCTTCCTTCTGGTGGGTTCATGGTCTCACTGACTTCAGGAGTGAAGCTGCAGACCTTTGCAGTGAGTGTTATACTGTATTAAGAAGAAAGAGGAAGAGGTGGTGAGAAGCAGTAGTGAAGTTCACATCCAAGGGTCAGAGAACCACCAAAACACTGAGTTTAATCCTAAAATTACATGTTCTCTTCTCTCCACAATTCATCACATCAGCCCAGCTCTAGAATAAGGGGTTATAGGTAAAACAACAAGGCAGAGATGCTAATTAAGAAAGAGATTTTAGGGTGACCTAAAGACAAAAGGGGATACAAGAATAAGTGTACAAGAGAAAACAGGCACTTCTAGCCCCAAGAAGGTGTAAATTCTTCATTACTAGTCACCTAACTGTAATGTGTCAACATATGCAAGGCAAAATTAATAAATTAAATACTGAAAAGAGAAATAGAGACAAATCCGCAATTACAGTTAGACTTCAACATCCATCTTTCAGTAGTGTTACAATAAAAATTTGATAGACAAATTAAATTTAACAGTGTTGAATTGAGGAAAGAATGATTTGCAAATTGGGGAGAATCGTGTCCAAATAGGTTCAGAATGACTCCCATGCTGCCATGAGGTCAGGAAGGATTTATGAACAGTGAAAGGACACTGCAGAAAACAGAAGTGAGATACAGAAATGGCTGGATTGGTTATAGCTTGGTGTTTGTCTTACTTGAGCATGGCTTGGAGAGTTGGTCATGTGAAGGGAAAACATCTTGGGCCTCCAAAATCACTAAGCTATAGGGAAAAGTCAAGCTGGGAACTGCTTAGGGCAAAGCTGCCTTCCATTATGTTCAAAGTCATCCCTCTGCTCACTGAGATAAATGCATATCTGATTGCCTCCTTTGGAAAGGCTAATCAGAAACTCAAGAAATGCAACCATTAGTTTCTCACCTACATGTGACCTGGAAGCCCACCACCAGCACCCTCTCCCGCACTTAGAGTTGTCCTGCTTTTGCTTCAAGTTGTCTTGACTTTCAGGAACTGAACCAATGTTCATTTTGAGAGGAGACAATGTGCTAGCAGCTCTCACTCTCAGTGCCTCCTTGGCCTCAGTGTCCACTCCGGTGGCTCTTGAGGAGCCCTTCAGCCTGCCACTGCACTGTGGGAGCCCCTCTCTGGGATGGCCAAGGCCACAGCCGGCTCCCTCTGCTTGTGGGGAGGTATGAATGGGGAGGTGCAGGTGGGAACTGGGGCTGTGCGTGGCGCTCACAGGCCAGCGCGAGTTCCGGGAGGGTGCAGTCTCACGGGCCCCACACTCAGAGCAGCCGGCCAGTGCTGCCAGCCCCAGGCAGTGAGGGGCTTAGCACCTGGGCCAGCAGCTACGGGGGTTGGGCCAGGTCACCCAGCACTGCCGGCCTGCCCACACTACACTCCAATTCTCGCCAGGCCTCAGCCACCTCCCCATGGGGCAGAGCTCAGGACCTGCAGCCTGCCATGCCTGAGCCCCGCCTCCCACTGTAGGCTCCCATGCTGCCTGAGCCACCCTGATGGGCGCTGCCCCCTGCTCTGGTGGTGCCTGGTCGTCCCATCGACTGGCCAAGGGCTGAGGAGTGCGGGCAGGCGGCAGGGGACTGAGGGGCAGCTCTGCCTGCGGCCCCTGGGCAGCATCCACTAGGCGAAGCCAACTGGGTTCCTGAGTCAGGTGGGGACTTGGAGAACTTTTATGTCTAGCTGGAGGATTGTATATGCACCAATCAGTACTCTGTGTCTAGCTCAGGGTTTGTGGATGCACCAATCAGCACTCTGTATCTAGCTAATCCGGTGGGGACTCAGAAAACTTTTATGTCTAGCTGGAGGATTGTAAATACAGCAATCCGCACTCTGTATCTAGCTCAAGGTTTGTAAACCAGACAGCACTCCGCATCTAGCTCAAGGTTTGTAAATGCACCAATCAGTACTCTGTATCTAGCTAATCTAGTGGGGACTTGGAGAACTTTTCTGTCTAGCACTCTGTGTCTAGCTACAGGATTGTAAATGCACCAATCAGCACTCTGTATCTAGCTAAAGGTTTGTGAACGCACCAATCAGCACCATCGAAACAGACCAATCAACTCTCTGTAAAATGGGCCAATCAGCTCTCTGTAAAATGGACCAATCAGCTCTCTGAAAAATGGACCAATCAGCAGGATGTGGGTGGGGTCAGATAAGGGAATAAAAGCAGGCTGCCCCAGTCAGCAGTGGCAACCCCCTCGGTTCTCCTTTCAGACTAAGGACGCTTTGTTCTTTCGGTCTTTGCAGTAGATCTTGCTGCTGCTCACTCTTTGGGTCCACGCTGCCTTTATGAACTGTAACACTCACTGCAATGGTCTGCAGCTTCACTCCTGAGGCCAGCGAGACCATGAACCCACCAGAAAGAAGAAACTCCGAACACGTCCAAACATTAGAAGGAACAAACTCCAGACACACCGTCTTTAAGAACTGTAACACTCACTGCGAGGGTCCGCAGCTTCATCCTTGAAGTCAGCGAAACCAAGAACCCACCAATTCTGGACACAATTTTACATATGTTGATGGATGTCTCATATCTCCCTAAAATGTACAAAACCAGACTGTGCTCTGACCACCTTGGGCACCTGTGGTCAGGACTTCCTGAGGCTGTTTCATGGGTGTACATCCTCAACCTTGGAAAAATAAACTTTCTAAATTGAGACCTGTCTCAAATCGGGGGGGTTCATAGTCACCAGTGAGTCGGTAAAGTATAGCTACTGCGATTGGCTCAAACTTGACTACTTGTTTCAAGAATAAGTTACAGTCTGTTTGCACATCTAGTTAAGTTACAGATCACTACATACAGAGAAACCTTTAGACCGAACTAAAATACATAAGGAGGCAGCTTTAGGCTAACCTTAACTTCATAGTTCATAGATTAAACAGGTAGAAAATCAGTACAAATATAGGAGACCCAAATAGCACCATCTAATTGAACTTACACACATTCATTCCACCACCTATTCATGATAGAAACTCTCAGCAAACTAGGAATAGAGAGAAACTTCCCAAGTCAATAAAGAACATTAACAAAAACCCTATAGTTAGTGTAACTGTCCAATGGGTTCTTCCTGCCCACTACACAAATAAAGACCACAACACTGAAGTAAAGAAAAGTTTAATTGATGTTAGGATGGCCACACTAAGGATCAGAGAGAGTTATTACTTAAATCAATCTTATCGAAAGCTCCTAGGTTAGGAGTTTTCCAAGGCAGGTTAGGGGAAGTGGGGGGAGTAGCTATGCAATGGGTGCTTGTTGCTGATTGGTTAGGGTGGAGTGGAAATCATCATAGGGAGTCAAAACTGTCCTGTTGAGCTGAATTGCTTTGGGGTGGGATCACAAGAGCGGGGTTGGTGGGTCCAGGTGGAGCCATGGGTATTAGACATATGAAAAACCTGAAAACATATCTCAAAAGGCTGATCTACAAAAGTTAAGTTGCATATCTTGTGGTCAGTCTACACCTTAGCAGAATTCAGGTTTGTCTTCTCTTGCTAGCCTGATGGCCTTTCATTAGCTTTACAAAGCTGACTGAGTTTTGTAGGAGGGCTATTATCACTTAAATTGTAAACTAAATATCTCCCAAAGTTGGCTTAGCCTACGCCCAGGAACAATTAAGGGAAAGGCAAGATGTGGCAGTGGGAGGCATCTGCCTGCATCAGCCTTTTGTCCTGATACTCTTCCTCTCCTTGCCTCCCTCAGTCCCCAAAAGGCCCCTCCCTGTGTCCATGTGTTCTCATTATTCAGTCCCTACTTATGAATGAGAACATGCGGTGTTTGGCTTTCTGTTCCTATGCTAGTCTGCTGAGGATAATGGCTTCCAGTTTCATTTACATACCTGCAAAGGACATGATCTCATTCCTTTTTATGGTTGCATAGTATTCCATGGTGTATATATGCCACATTTTCTTTATCCAGTCTATCATTGATAGGCATTTGGGCTGGTTCCATGTCTTTGCTATTGTGAACAGTGCTGCTTCTATCTACTGTTTCCTTATGGCAACCATGACTTTCTCTAGCATGAGCCTTAAAACACTTCCAACCTCTGCCCATCACTTAGTTCCGAAGCCACTTTCACATTTTTAAGTATAGCCACACCCCACCTTTCAGTACCAAAACTTATGTTAATCTGTTGGGCTGTCCTAATAAAATAGTGGTACTAAATCTCCTACAGTTCAAAGGAAAGGATCACAAAAGCAAAATTTATTGCTCAAAATTTTATGAGCTCACTAAAGAGAAGAACAACCATAGACAAGATATATCTTACATTGAAACAAAACACAGTGGTTCTACTATGTCTTCATAGAGAAACTAAGCACAGAACAAAATATCCCTTTTTTAGCTCCTAAAGAAAGCTAATGGCACCACTGTCCACATGTTGATCCTGTTGTACACTCACTAGTTCTCACTCAGAAAATACCTTTTTAATTAGCAAGACATTTTCTGAATTCTTGGCTTCAGTTAACCACCTCACTCATGTGTCATTGACCTTAAGTAAGGTCAATGAGAGTTGAGAGCTGAGTGTTCTATTATAGCTTTTACCAGGAAACAATCACAAGACATGCTGTATTGCCTGAGGTCAATGGAATGGTCTTTGATAAAGAAGATTGACACGAATAATTCCATAAAATATCTCCTTTCCTAAGCACACGACTTCAACATTTTAAACATTTGATTAAAATAGTCCTAAAAAATCATTGTCTTAAATATTAGTGAAATAACTGAAGGCTTCTCTAAAACAGCATCTGAGTTCATCAAAGAGTGTTTATTAAACATGTTCTTAACATGAGCTTCTTTAGAAAGGGAGCTATCAAATCATCCCAAGCAGAGTGTCTGAATCTATCATCTATAGACTGGTAAGGTGCTCTCATCCACCTATGACAATGTAAGAAGTACACACAAAAACTATAGGGACATACATATGGAAATTATTCACAGTTGTTTTATAAATATATCTAATTTGGTGAAAATTCCCTAGCATCACTTTTTGAAAAAATTTTTTCCCTCTCTTTCAGATTATGAACCTTCCAATTTTCAAAGATATACGTATTTTAAAACTTTGTGTAATGAAATTACGGAGATCATTAAAATTTTAATTTGTTTTAATAACTTCACTTACCAAATGTTATTCTGCAATGATACATCTAATTTTTAAGTAAACATTACTTTGTAATCAAAGTCATGAGAATTACTTCCTAAAGATACAATACCAAAGATTTAAGTATAGATTTTATTGATAAGTTCACAAAGAATTAAGATGTGCTGTAAAATTCTGAAAGGGTAATGATCTGAAGGGCAAAAGTTATATAGCAGATACATTAGCATATAGCGAAATCTCTCCTGTGTTTATATTTTCAAACTTTATCCCTTCTCTCCAATGATACATTCATCTCATCTGGACCTTGTAGGCTATACTCAAATATCTCTATCACACTTGAGATGTTAGGATTCAATAAGCTCACAAAATTTTTCATTTATATTTTTAATTTTACAACCTGGGATCTCAAAGCTCACTGTATACACTCTTGGGTTTAGTTAGAGGCACCGATGATTTGAGCTCACTTTGCAAAACGCTCCACTTATCCGGTGTTGCTTCTCAGATGATAGCTTAAATTCTCAGATGATAGCTTAAATATGCTATGTGTTTAACTAGACACTTTCGCATTGTTTTTAGCATCACTAAAGTAGTATAAATATTATAATGCATTTCCCATTGTATTCTAACCTAATTTCAGACCTCATGTGCAAAGCTAGTCTATAACAGTGCTTATGTCAAAGTTGTTGGGTGTGTGCATTCATTTTTATAGCTATTTGCTTTGCACTTTCATCATTTGAAACACAACACAATATGTCTGTGAAACACAGGCAACTTTTGCATGCATAACCCTCTGCAATATGCAAAATCATTAAACTTTGAAGCTCATAGGGTTAGTGTTGGTAACTTAGAAGAAATGTGTTTGGAACTTTACCAAACCAATAATGTTCAAAATGTAGTTTAAAACATTTGTTAAAGTCATAATGTGGGCATATAAGCACATCCTTAAAACATAGTCATGTTTTGTATTTACTGGACATGCAGAGAGATCAAAGCTTTTGTCATAAATGCTTCCAGTAATGTTTGAAGCCCTTCTTTGAGGTAGAGGTCTGGCTTTTTTTTTTTTTTCTTTTTAAGAGCATAAAATCACATGCAAAAAAAAAAGACCAATATATGAATAGCATATTTAGAATCTTAACCAGTGCTTCCTAACATTAAATTGTACATTTAAGGCTTTGATATAAACCATGTTTAAAATAATGAAATGATTGTCTTACTTTATGAATGCAGCCTGCCAACATTTATTGCACACCTACCCAGTACGGAATACTGCAGCAGGTATAAGCCTGCCAAAATATGAAATCTGCAACTTTAATATTCTTTAGCAAAATCTTCACTTTTTCATGCATGGAAATTAGTAAAACTCTTTACACTTTTATTATGCATCTCAAAACATATCAAACTTGACTGAGCTAAAAGTTAAAACTCAGTATCTATAGATTCTTGTCTGACTACTGAATGTTGCAAAGAACAAAATCTTAGGTCATTTTATAGGTTCAATTGTTGATTAAAAGCCCCACTGCCAAATGTTTAACACATAGGATATGAATAAACACATATGAGTCCCTTATACAACAGGGATGCTTTGAAATCCTTGATAAAATTATTGATACTTTAAAGTCCTTGATACAGTCCTTGATTAAAATAGGATTCAGCATCCTATTTTATATATTATTATTTGGATATATTCCAAATTTTTCTTCCCAAAAAACTGTCAGGAAGGAAACAATGTTTCACATTTACAAATCCAAAGGGAACCCATTTGCAGAAACTCTTTACCTTTATGAATAATTATAAAGATAAAACGCTACTCATGATCTATGCTTCCAAACAATAGTTGGACAATCAGAAAGTTACGGTAAATATGAAGAGCTTGTATTACAGATCTGTGTAAATATTAAATGTACGCCGGGCGCGGTGGCTCACGCCTGTAATCCCAGCACTTTGGGAGGCCGAGGCGGGCGGATCACGAGGTCAGGAGATCGAGACCATCCTGGCTAACACGGTGAAACCCCGTCTCTACTAAAAATGCAAAAAATTAGCCGGGCGAGGCGGCGGGTGCCTGTAGTCCCAGCTACTCGGGAGGCTGAGGCAGGAGAATGGCGTGAACCCGGGAGGCGGAGCTTGCAGTGAGCCGAGATCGCGCCACTGCACTCCAGCCTGGGTGACAGAGCGAGACTCCGTCTCAAAAAAAAAAAAAAAAAAAAAAAAAAAAAAAAAAATATTAAATGTACATAGTCATAAGACATTCTCTGGAAATGCGGTTATAACAGTGTCTTATATTTTTCATCAATTCATTCTGATTCATCATCTTCTCTATGGACTAGGGAAAGACTGAAAATGAAAGTCCATAAATAAAGGAAGTTACATTCCTCCATCCCACTCTACTACTAAATCCCAGAAGGCGATTTAAGTGCAAAGTACAAGGAGAGGTTCTGTGCTTATCAAGAGCAGTACAGTCGGAAATTAGCAGGCAGCCAGCAAGTAGGATTTTTCCAATTTGGGGGCTTATACAAAAGGATTTTGTTTTCCTTTGTTTAACTCACACTTAAGCAGAAATATCTCATTTTCAAATTGCAAAGATGAGACAGAGGAGGTTAGGAGACTGAGATGAGATGTTTTGGCAAAGAGGTTTCAACCTTGAACATAGAAATTCAGACGATGCAAAAGCAATGGCGATTTTGCCCAGGAAGGAAAAACATCGCTCCACTGTGAATAGTTAGGAAGGGTTCATTTTGAATTGTCACAAATATTTATACAGAATATAGAACAGCCTTCCTGTATTTAATTGCATTTTAGGAGAAAAAGGAAAATCTAACAGAAGTCATAAGCAGTTGTTGAAATGTTCCACAGTAGAGTATATGCCTTTGCTGAGAAATGAAAGTTATATTATGTGCTACCTTTTCATCTGTTGCATGTCTCTGCCAGCTGCAGAGACGTGTCAGATGCCATTATTCTGCAAATTTTACTCTCTCCCTCCATCGCTAACCTCTTGTTGACAGTAATCAGAACTTGATGGAGAGGCCTACGCAGGTGTGATATGATAGTTGGTGCTAGTGTGATATAGTATGTGACAGTTTTAGTATTACATCCTGTAGGATGATACATCATCAAATAATGTTTTGGATAATCCTTAGTCTTTCAGCAGAAATGTAATTGTTACTCATCTAATAATATTTCCAGATGGCACAGTCGGTGAAGTATGGGCTAAAAATAAAGGATGATTGGGCTAAGAAGGGGAAGCCAGAGCAAAATGTGAAATAAAGAAAAGCAAATGACCAGGGATTAAGCAGAGGCACAAAAATCTTTCAAAACCAGGATTCCTAGTTTGGGCTGTAGTGACGAAAAAAAAAAAAGAAAAAAAAGTTCAGTGTTATAAAATAACATTTTTATAAAGTCAAAATATAACTTGAAATGCTTCCCTCATAGGTTTTGTTTCTAAAGGGCAAGAGTTGCAGAAAATGTAAATTGTTTTTCTTTATAAATTTCAAGTGGGGTATCCAATTCATAGAAATGACAGTCTTGGAGACAGCACCTGATGATTGATATCTAAATATTGCAATATACTATTCTATTGTTTTTCACAAATTTTAGTTTGGCAAAGAGCACAACTCAGGTTTCTTATCAAAAATCATCTGTTTGCCATTGTTAAATAACATCTACTTTCTAACTAGCATTTTATTTATATGTTAGAGGATGCAAAGACTTATTTATTGACAAACTTGTCAACTCTTTTCGAAGATTCAGTGCATTTACTTTATAATAGACGGCATGGTCTTTTGAAGTATTGAGTCTCTTAGTAATTACAGTGCTTCCTGGAACAAGCAAGCATATGACACCTACAAGATGCATTTTCTAAACTTACAAGCAAATATTTAATGAGCAAACATTCTATGACACTTGAACATACTGAATTTCTATTCAGTGAAAAAAGGTTTTCATGTTTTGAAAATGAAAAAGTGAAGAAAATTGCCCTAAATGTTTTATGATCTCCAGAAGCAAAGTTTATATAATGTTCTAATAAATTATCTCTTATTTTTATGCTAAAAAGTTGTACTTTCTTATGAAGTGGCAGAATTTGTATTGCTTTCTTGGTAGACAGATTTCACTTCCTGGTGTTTCTTACCCCAGTTAAATGAGTTGGGACAATCAAAAGTCCCAGACATCAACTTTTGATAATTTTTCATAAAAAACAATGAACTCAAATCCTTATCTTTGACATAAGAAGTAAAGAATAATGAATAGTTTTAGACATGAAGTCTTTGCCCATGCCTATGTCCTGAATGGTACTACCTAGGTTTTCCTCTAGGATTTTTATGGTATTAGGTCTAACATTTAAGTCTCTAATCCATCTTGAATTAATTTTCGTATAAGGAGTAAGGAAAGGATCCAGTTTCAGCTTTCTACTTATGGCTAGCCAATTTTCCCAGCACCATTTATTAAATAGGGAATCCTTTCCCCATTTCTTGTTTCTCTCAGGTTTGTCAAAGATCAGATGGCTGTAGATGTGTGGTATTATTTCTGAGGACTCTGTTCTGTTCCATTGGTCTATATCTCTGTTTTGGTACCAGTACCATGCTGTTTTGGTTACTGTAGCCTTGTAGTATAGTTTGAAGTCAGGTAGCGTGATGCCTCCAGCTTTGTTCTTTTGACTTAGGATTGTCTTGGAGATGCGGGCTCTTTTTTGGTTCCATATGAACTTTAAAGCAGTTTTTCCAATTCTGTGAAGAAACTCATTGGTAGCTTGATGGGGATGGCATTGAATCTATAAATTACCTTGGGCAGTATGGCCATTTTCACGATATTGATTCTTCCTATCCATGAGCATGGTATGTTCTTCCATTTGTTTGTGTCCTCTTTTATTTCACTGAGCAGTAGTTTGTAGTTCTCCTTGAAGAGGTTCTTTACATCCCTTGTAAGTTGGATTCCTAGGTATTTTATTCTCTTTGAAGCAATTGTGAATGGAAGTTCATTCCTGATTTGGCTCTCTGTTTGTCTGTTACGGCAGCAAAAGCCAAAATTGACAAATGGGATCTCATTAAATTAAAGAGCTTCTGCACAGCAAAAGAAACTACCATCAGAGTGAACAGGCAACCTACAGAATGGGAGAAAATGTTTGCAATCTACTCATCTGACAAAGGGCTAATATCCAGAACCTACAAAGAACTCAAACAAATTTACAAGAAAAAAACAAACAACCCCATCAAAAAGTGGGCAAAGGATATGAACAGACATTTCTCAAAAGAAGACATTCATACAGCCAACAGACACATGAAAAAATGCTCATCATCACTGGCTATCAGAGAAATGCAAATCAAAACCACAATGAGATACCATCTCACACCAGTTAGAATGGCGATCATTAAAAAGTCAGGAAACAACAGGTGCTGGAGAGGATGTGGAGAAATAGGAACACTTTTACACTGTTGGTGGGATTGTAAACTAGTTCAACCATTATGGAAAACAGTATGGCGATTCCTCAAGCATCTAGAACTAGATGTACCATATGACCCAGCCATCCCATTACTGGGTATATACCCAAAGGATTATAAATTATGCTGCTACAATGACACATGCACACGTATGTTTATTGCAGCACTATTCACAATAGCAAAGACTTGGAATCAACCCAAATGTCCATCAGTGACAGATTGGATTAAGAAAATGTGGCACATATACACCATGGAATACTATGCAGCCATCAAAAAGGATGAGTTTGCGTCCTTTGTAGGGACATGGATGCAGCTGGAAACCATCATTCTTAGCAACCTATCACAAGAACAGAAAACCAAACACCGCATGTTCTCACTCATAGGTGGGAACTGAACAATGAGATCACTTGGACTCAGGAAGGGGAACATCACACACCGGGGTCTATCATGGGGAGGGGGGAGGGGGGAGGGAATGCATTGGGAGTTATACCTGATGTAAATGACGAGTTGATGGGTGCAGCACAGCAACATGGCACAAGTATACATATGTAACAAACCTGCACGTTATGCACATGTACCCTACAACTTAAAGTATAATAATAATAAATAAATTTAAAAAAAAAAAAAAAGAAAAAAAAGAATAATGAATAGTTTGGTGAAATTTTTTCATTCCCATGTATTATTTCTGTAGAGCAAATGCACAGCATAAGAATATGTGTATAAATATGTTGCTTTTTTCCTATCATTTAGAAATGATATTAGGAGGCCGAGGCTGGAAGATCACAAAGTCAGAAGATCCAGACCATCCTGGCTAACACGGTGAAACCCCATCTCTATTAAAAATACAAAAAATTAGCTGGGCATGGTGACGGGTTCCTGTAGTCCCGGCTACTTGGGAGGCTGAGGCAGGAGAATGGCGTGAACCCGGAAGGCAGAGCTTGCAGTGAGCCGAGTTCGTGCTACTGCGCTCCAGCCTGGGCAACAGAGCGAGACTCAGTCTCAAAAAAAAAAAAAAAAAAAAAAAAAAATTATAATGGGTTCAGGTAGGTCTTCTAATGCAAAGCCTGAGTGCTTTATATATTTCTTATGTACCTTCTAAGCACCTCTTGAAATTACAAATGGAGAAAAATTTCACTTTAGCATTTTTTAGAGGTAAAAAATTTCAACTTCTTGGAGAAGCAATAAAGTGATTAAATAAATTCATAAAAGTCTTAAAGCAAATAAGACAGAGAAAGAGAAATTAGAATATTGCCTCAGATATTTCCAATGCCTCAGGATTTAATTTCTGTCAATATATTAGTGCTATAAATTAAAAGTAGCTTCAAGTTTTTAATTGACTTGATTATAAGCCAACACAATTTATTCATAATAAATACCTGTCCAAATATTGAATTTAAATTACTTGAAACATTTAAATTTATCTATCTGTCCATCCTAGCCATCTGTCTCTGTTTAAGCCTGTTTGTGTGTCTGTCTGTTTTCTTAAGGCCAAGGAGAAGGAAAGTAAGGGGTCTTGGTGGAGAGGGGTAGTGGAGACTTACCCCATTCTCCATGGAGCTGGTAAAGTGACTTCCACAGTCTTACTTCCAAATGAATTATCAAGGCAAGGAGGATGAACTTCACATACTGAGCCCAACTTAGAACTCCCTGTGTTGAAAAAATAAGCTAAGATTGAGCCCTAAAAGTTTTTCTTAGAAAAGTGGTTAATCAGTTTGATTTAAACATTCTAACATGTATGCATAATGTAATTCGTTGACAGCCATGGGAGATTGGTTCCAACACCCTGTGAATACCAAAATTCTGGAATGTTCAAGTCCCTTATATAAAATGGTGTGATATTTGCATGTAACCTATGTCCTTCTGTACACATTAATCTCAATATTAAATAACTAATACAATGTAGATACTTAGATGTTATGTAAATATCTGTTATACTGTATTATTTTTATTTGTATTATTTTTACTGTTGTACTATTTTTTAAATTTTTCTTCGAATTTTTTTTATCTGTAATTGGTTCAGTCTTCCCAAGGCAGAACCCAAGAACATGGAGCGTAAAGTATATATAAAAACATCATGTTGTGTATCATAAAAATATATCATTAGCCATTTTCATTTAAAATAAATTTACGAAGAAAAAGCGTTAGGCTTTTTTCTTAATTTCTTTAATTAGAAAAACACTCAGGGCTCTTTGATACCTTAGCTGTAATTTCTACGGATGTTAGGGGAAATTCCAAAGGTATGAGATAAAATGAGGTAGTATTAAATATGCAAGTTGTAAGGAAGGATTGTACATTCTGTTTTTTTTGTATACATGTGTACTAAGATTTTTTAAAAGCTATGTTTTTGTTATTAATTTGAACTCTGCATCCATTATCTTATAAAATCTTTACAAAATAATCTCAAAGGTGGCCTATCACTTTCACAAATTTAGATATTATAAGATCACAACCCAGAGAGGTGACTTAATTTGCCTGATGTCACACAGCTGCTAATTTGGTGAACCTGGATATATAAACCAAGCCAATTTTTCTCCAAAACTAACATATATGACCTTGCTTAATGAGGCCCTAGGCTGAAGATTTTAGTAAATTGCTCAAGAACAAACCAAATAGGGATATTCTTCAACACCCCTTTTAATCTTATTCTAACCTGTGCATCATTCAAGATCAATACACAGGTTGAGCATCCCTAATTTGAAAATCTAAAATTCATAAGTTTTTGAGTGACCACATAATGCCACAAGTGGAAAATTCCACACCTAACCTCATGTTAGGAGTCACATGTTTTATTTATAATATTAGAGAAAATTACCTTCAGGCTATGTGTATAAGATATGTATCAAACATAAATGAATTTTGTATTTAGGGTTCCATCCCCAAGGTATCTCATTACATACATATAAATCCCAAATCTGAAACCCTTCTGGTCCCAAGCATGCCAGATAAGGGATACTCAACTTGTATAAAGAAAGGAGTGCAATGAAACTAGCATCCTGGATTTGGGTTATACATTTATCTACTAATGAATAATATTCAGAGACATGTTCCAGAATTTCAATTTTAGCACACATTTTACCCTCTTGAAATAGCCTAGAGGAGAAATATTACTAGAAGGCTATTTTCTCTTGCAATTATTTTCTGCAACTACTTTTATGTAAGTTTAACTCTTCCAAGAGTAAATACATATATATATGTATTTACATATATATAAAAAGAAATATATATATATATATATATATATATATATAGAAACCAGCTCTTTGCCTAGTTTAGAATTTATTGATCAATAAAATTTCATGGAACAATGTACAAATATCCAGGGCAGTGCACTTAACCAAATCAAATATTTAGATGTTCAAATAAAAAAAGAAGAAAGGAAGGAAGGGAGGGAGGAAGGAAGGGCGAGAAGGCGAGAAGGCGAGAAAGCAAGAAAGAACTTTTGACTATCATTAGAAGTCAAATATTGAAGTCTGGGAGTTTTATGGCTGGATAAAGTTAGTCCCTCTCTTTGGATATTTCAGCGTTTCACTCCAGGTCTGAATAACCCCAGAACAGGGAGACTCTCTGCAAAGTACATTAGCTCTAAATTACTAATAAAAAAAACAGATTTTATTTAGGGGCAGAGTTGGTATGGGAATTGAAATTCCAAGACCGCACATTATTTTCACTTAGGGATATTGTGTGAGGCAACAGCAAAGAAAAAAGGAGCAGTGGAAAGGCCAGTAGTCGTAACATCTGACAGCAGAGCGTGTTCGAAGTGTGAACCATAATTCTCCCAGGGACTGGAGTCTGGATGTCCGCCTGCTTGATCCAATCCCGTAATGTAAGAAACGAAAGGCAGTTGACAGAAACAAGCGATTTTATGTCTCTGTGTGTGTTTTTTCTTCTCCTCTCCCCCTCCCAAATTGCCCACTGCTATTCAGGTATTCCACGTGAGGTAGACAAAGGCAGTTTTCATTAGTTGGGTCCACATGTCGTTGTTCCTGCCCTGCAACAAAACAAGCAAAACAAAAACAGTGGCTTTCCCTCGCCTCCCCTTTCTACTCCGTTGCTGTTATGACTAATTTCACTATTGGGAGCATATTGAAGCAGAGAAAAAGCAATGCGGTGCTTTGACTTAGTGTATATTAGGAAACTGTGATGAAAATGGAAAAACATTCTTAGTCTTAGAACTATCACCTGTTACAGCACCTCCCTTCTGGCCTCATCTACCAAAAGACTCATATTTATAACTGTTTTTATGATACCATGTTTTCTGACGTCGTCCCCATAAAAAGGAAAATTCTGAGCTGTGTAAAATACTAGCATGTTCATGAGACATATTTTTAATGTGTTTCAAGCTTTTTGGTATACAGAATCTTTTATTAGTTTATAATTACACAGTACTTATGGAGCAGAAGAAATGCTGAGGTCTGCAGTGCTCTGAAGTAGAGCCAATCAGCCCCCAAGGCAGCCGATTCGGAAGCCACTGTGCATAAAGATGGGGTAGGATTCCGTGAGACCCACGAGGACATGTTGAGGGACTGGGTTTGTTCAGCAGAGTGAAGATGGAGACTGGACTTTCAAGTTTAGTTGCAGCCAACAAAGGGCACTTTTAGCATCCATGCATTGACTGAGAAGGAGGAGAGACGAACTTAGCGGAAGGAATGGAACTTGGAAGGAAAAACGTCATTTCTAAAGGATGTGTGAGTCTGCTCTGGAATGTGAAAATAAACAAACCAACAAAATCACTTCTTTCTCAGTCTTCAAGAAAGCATTATGGATAAAATCCACTTGGTGGATGCAACTCAGTTTTGAGTCTGGCTTTCTGACAGGGACAACACAAAGGCAAGACGACCCACAACAAGCCCTTCATTCCAGATTCCATGTCCAGCCTGGTAGCCTTACTTATCTCCTGGGTATAAGGGAGGCCGTGAGTGTGGTAGCAATGAATACTTGGATTTGTTTTGCAACTTCTCTACAATTCTTCATGATTCTTTAGAATCGTGGTTCTCAAAGTTTAGGACAAGATATCGTTGCATGTTGTTTCAAAATTCTTAAAACTTTTAAAAACACTTTGAATTCAAAAGTCTCCCTGTCTCAATTATATGTATTTAAGACTATAATTATGCTAGTCTACAGTATTATAAATATTGCAAGCTAATCTAACAAATAATTTAATAAATAAATTCAAGTTCATTTCAGATGGTATTAAATATAAGTGTGTATCTTACACAGCAGCTCCTTGTGAGCATTAGCGTGGCAGAACTTTGGGTATGATCAAAGGAATACATTGCATTTGTAAACATCATCCATTAGAATTAGTTTGCTAATATTTCAGATCAATGGGTCTTCCAAAATTCCATATTAAAAACTGTAAATAGTAAGAATCTTTGAAAAAATAAATCACTCTGAATCAGAAGAGAGGGATATAGGTTTCAAGGAGTGGATAGAATATTAAAAAAAAGAAAAAAATTTGGAATAAAACAGTTGTTACATTCTGAATGTGGTGATATTCTACACTTGCATATGACAAACAAAATCCATCTCAAAACACTAAGTCAACATTGCTTTGACGGTCCCTCTTCTTTTGTGAAGTTTTTATAGAGGAATATGCTTTCTTCTGTTCCTACATGGATGAGAAAAGAATAAGAATAAATTCCTAGAACAAATATGGGGTACACTATGGGATTCATAGCCACATGACAATAGTAAGACAAAAGCCAGGAAATAGAGAGAAAGCTATCAGTAGTAAACTCAAACTTCAGATAGAGTTTAGAATCAGCCTAGATATGCAGTTCAGAATTTTACTTTAATCAATTCAAAATGAGCAGAGAGATGGCTCAAGGGATGGTTGATACAGATAAGAAGAAAAAAGGAAGCTGTGAGACACTGTCTCTACAAAAAATAAATGAAGGGAAAGTCAGCCAAGCATGGTAGTGCAGGCTTGTAGACCCAGCTACGTGGGGTGGTGAGATGGGAGAATTACTTGACCTGGGATACTGAGGCTGCAGTGAGCCTTGATTATGCCACTGTACTCCAGCCTGGGTGAGACCTTGTCTCAAAAATAGTAATAATAGTAATGATAATTAAACCATATATATATTTGCATGTATGTAAAACATATATATGTATTTGCATATATATATGCACACACATACACACACGCACATATGTAAACAATTAAGCACCAGAAGAAGCAACTTCAAATGTATACAGGCTGATCTAATGTCCTCTTTTTCTTTGTGGCTGAAAAAAATTAAACATATTTTAAAAACCCACGAGCCTGAGAATTAGAACAAAATTCTAATAGAGATTAGCATGAGTTAAGAGCACACTGTCTTGCCTACATTCAGAGGATAGACGGAATAATTTATAGACAAGACCGCAAATCCAATCAGGCTTACCATGTCTACCAAAATGTCTCTTTGAAGTTTCCCCAACAGAATAAGGGACCCAGGGCTCTTGTTCTTAATAAGCTGTCAAATAAGAAGATGGTGAATTTTTTATGATGAGAACTTTGAGCTATATAAAATCTTTAGTTTTAGATCTAAGCATATGATCCTTGAGTCAGGAAAGAACTTTAATATCAACTTACTTATGGTTATAGCTTTACATGGTGTTCCCGGGAATCTGAAGAACAAAACACGAGGCAGTGGGCCAGTGTTTAGCATCTTCTCTAATTTGGTCCCAGTAATGACTTTTTTAATTGTCTTAGGTCCTCCATTTGACACTTTAAATTCTCGTATTTCTCATTCTGCTTCAGTCATTGCTTAAATTAGTTAATTTTTGTAAAGTGTTTAGAACACAGCCTGGAACCTCATGAGCTTTATTACATAAATGTTGTTAAATAAATAAAAACTATCTTCCCCAGGCGACTCGGAGTGCATGGTCCATGAACCTTGGCAACTCCCTTGCTGAATCTCTAAGCTCATTTCCTCAATTTTATTCTATCCCATTCCCTTGAAAAAGGTCTAGAGTTTAAAGTTAAAAAAAAAAAAAAAAAAGAAAAATCACTGACACCTCTCTATCTGAAACAGGGCTAACAGGCATTCCTGGGAAAATTCACAGAACTAGGTGGACAGTGGTCAAGTCAGCCACATGGGAATCCTTTAACCTTCCACTTCACTCCAGATTCTCTGACAACATGTGGAGCGATTATTAAGGGTCTTCAATCCCCACACTTCCACTCTAACGCCCCTTTTTCAGCAGCGTTAAAACAGGCTCTACTTTCTCCGAACAAAACAAATGCTTTATTCAACATTAAATTCTCTTTCAACAAACCCTCACTTTTCCTCCCTTTCAGAGACAAACTTGGAGAAAAAATGTTCTGGCTGGGAGCAGTGGCTCATGCCTGTAATCTCAACACTTTGTGAGCCCAAGGCAGGTGGATCTCTTGAGCTCAGGAGTTTGAGACCAGTCTGAGAAACACAGTGGGGCCCTGTCTCTACAAAACATTTTTATATATAGGATATACACACACACACACGTGTGTGTGTGTGTGTGTGTGTGTGTGTGTGTGTGTGTGTGTATATATATATATAGCCTGGGGTGGTGACCACACCCATAGTTCCAACTACTTTGGGAGCTGAGGTGGGAGAATCGCTTGAGCTTGGAGGTCAATGCTGCAGTGAGTCATGACCATGCCATTGCACTCCAACTTGGGTAACAGAGTGAGACCCTTTCTCAAAAAATAATATTCTAAACTTTGTGTCTCTAGTTTCAGCTCTCCTTAGCTGGGTTGATAGTTTTTCTAGCATGAACTTGACCCTGTTGGCCTTCACCCTTCACTTTTTGCTCCCTGGACCTCCACGCTCAGGGCTGCCCTTAGGATTTTTCTTTGCCTTCAGACGCCTGCGCATAGGTGCTTTTGTCTCTGTCATTCTTAGGGACTGACCTGTGCCTCCTCTGAGGCCATAAGTATAGGTCCTTAATCCAATAGGACCTATGACCTTTTAAGAGGAGAAAGAGATACCAGAGATTCAAGTGCACAGAGAAAAGACCATGTGAGGACACAGTGAGAAAGCCAGCATCTGCAAGCGAAAGAGAGAGTCCTCAGGAGAAATAAAATCTGCCCATTCCTCAATCTCAGACTCCCAGCCTCCAGAATTGTGAGAAAATACATTTCTGTTTTGTAAACCATCCAGAATGTCGTATTTTGTTATGGTAGCCCTTGCAGACAAATACTATCATCTTCCTGTTTCTATTCCTATAACCTTACATGTCCCAGTGTTCTGTTTACGGTCAACTCTCCTCAGCATCTGCATTTTCTCCACTGGCAGCTGCATCCACTCTCAAGTCTTCAGCTGTCATCTCTGTGTGAGTCACTTGCAAACTGGTATCTTCGACCCAACAGTTTTTAGTCCTAATCTTCCAGCAGCACGCTGGAACACCTTCACTCATGGGCCTTGCAAGTCCTTCAAATTGAAAATGTCTACAATTGGATTGATCATCTCAGCTCCTGCCCCGCATCCCCAAATTACTGTTCCGTCCATTCCTGATCATCATCATTTGTTCCTGCGCAAGCCAAATCCTCATATCCTCACCATGCCCCCATGGCTGATAAATAATCAAGCATTGAGTCTTTTTCTTTTTTTCTTTTCTTTTCTTTTACTTTTCTTTTCAGTTCAGGGGTATGTGTGCACGTCTGTTACATGGGTAAATGGCACATTGCTGAGGTTCGGGTACAACTGACCCTTGTCACCTAGGTAGTGAGCATAGTACCTGGTACGTAGTACTGGTAGGTAGTACTCTCAAATCCCCCCACCTTCTAGTAGTCCCCAGCATCCATTTTTTCCCATCTTTATATCAATATGTACTTGTCAGAGGTGTCTGAATCAGAGCAACTCCGTCTTGAATAGAGGCTGGGTAAAATAAGGCTGAGACCTACTGGGCTGCTACATTCCTAGGAAGTTAGGGATTCTTAGTCATGAGATGAAATAGGAAGTCAGCACAAGATATGGATCACAAAGACCTTGCTGATAAAACAGGATGCAGTAAAGAAGCTGGTCCAAACCCATCAAAACCAAGATGGTGATGAAAGTGACCTCTGCTTGTCCTCACTGCTCATTATAATGCATTAGCCTACTAAAAGACACTCCCACCAGTGCCATTACAGTTTACAAATGTCATGGCAATGTCAGCAAGTTACCCTATATGGTCTAAAAAGGAGACAAACTCTTAGTTTGAGGGATTGCCCACCTCTTTCCCATAAAACTCATGAATAATCTACCTCTTGTTTGCCACATAATTAAGAAACAACTATAAATATACTCAATCAAGCAGTCCAGGCCACTGCTCTGCCTCTGGAGTAGCCATTCTTTTATTTTGTTGCTTTCTTAATAAACTTACTTTCATTTTACTCTATGGACTGGCCCCTAATTTTTTCTTGCATGAGATCCCAGAACTCTGCCTTGGGTCATTGTTAACACACTCACTGTTTAGCTCCCAATGAGAGGTCCTTTAATGTCTACCTGAACATCTCTCTCAAATCCGATCACCCCTCACAGTTCACACTACCACCCACCCATCCATTTCAGCCACCCACATATCTCGTCTGGGTTACCAAAACATATTCCTACCCTGTCTCACATTGACCACTGCTCCCCTGATGGCTCTTTGCCACTGAGAAATATAAATCTGATTATGTTTAATTCCACCTTCAAGTATTTTGATTCCATTTTAATGTTTCTGTGCTTAAATGCCTTATATGATGACATTTGATGCACATCTCCTTTTTTTTTTTTGACAACCTCTTATAATCTGTATCCTATCAACTCTGCATTCCCTTCCATTCTTCTTGTTTGAAGAAGATAGTCTCTTGAAGTTTAAAAGAAGTCGATTTTAAATAATTTAAAGATTTATCTAGGTAATATGTGTTGTCACCTGAGGTGTTATAGATTAACTTTTAAAAATGTGGAGATTCATAAGAACCTAAGCATTAGAGATAGGGATAGTGGCTCCCAATAATGGCAAGAGGTATAGTATATACTAATTTACATATTAGTAATGCTTTCTTGATTGCAAAGAAAAACAGAAAATAACTCTTACTAATACTTTGGCGGGAAGGGCACAGCGGTAGCTTATGGAATGAAAATAAGAACTCAGTGAAGCAGAAAGCTACTGAAGAAACCAGAAAAACCCTAGAAAATCAGCAGTAGGAATGTGTGGGTTTTGCCTGGGAAATTCTGCCTTTTCTGAGACTCTGCATAAGTGACACCAGGCTTTCTGTCTCTCCATTCCACATCTCTTAAATCTAGGGATGGGAACTTGATTGTTATAGCTGGAAGCAAGTGTGTGCCCCTGGGTCAAACAGCCAAGTCCATTTGATAGTGCCTTAGGGCAGAGACATGGACACTGGTACCTTCATACTCATTTGTAACTGAGCCATCTTCAGAGGACTAACTTCCATCGAGAAATACCCTGATTGGGTCTATTACGTTAGTTGTTATTTGCTATAAATTTTTGTTTAAAACAAGAACTGCACAGCATTGGTCTTGTGCACTTTGGGGTTGAACGAATAAATGATGCTTTTAGAGTGTACTTTAGCAAGTGATATTGGCAGAGGTATCATATTACAAGAGTTCAATTAATTATTCTCATTACCAGCTGTTGGAAAAGAAAAGTGTAAAAGCTTTCTTTTGCTGTGCAAAAGGATTTTTTCTATGTGTTTTCAAGATGATTCATATTATAGCCTGAATGGATAAGAGGAACAGCATTTTTCTATATTGCATTAGAGTGAACATGTAATTTCTTTTATATTGTGAAGTGGTATGTGAACGGGGTCTGTAGATTGTTTTTGCCTTCCTAGACATGGATTTTGGCCTTTGGCATGCCCACCTGCTGGGGCCACAGTCATCAGCTTGACACAGGAAATGTGGGACTGCTGAGTGGTACTATTATAGCTTATTGTCTGGAGCCCAGCCTGCCAGTCCCCCGCCACCCATCTCTCCAAAACCCCTTAACTGGAAGCTACTGGAGAGCTTTTTGTTACTGAAAGGGCTCTGAGAATATAAAACAGCTGGTCATTTATAATGTCTCAAAGATGCGCACATGCTCACTTTTTATTTAATGTCCTCCCAGTAATTCGAGCAGATGCTAACTGCAATGCAACATGAGTCATCTGAAAAGTATGTATCTCAATAAGATTAAAAAAAATAGGAAATTTACATAACTTTTTTATAAAACAGGCTAAAAATATATATACAAGTGATTGTAGAAACCAGGGAGATTTCACCTAAAAGCAAATGCTTCGTGAAAATTTAATTGCATATGCCTGATGTCCTTCATAGTAAAACCTGTTGTTTTTTACTGAAATAGGAGAAAGTAGTTTTAACTATGCAAATGCAGTGTCCTCAAATCTAATCAATTTGCAGTGTGACAAAATAATCTGTTGCATTGCCAATTCACCAAGGTATTTCAACCATTTGGAGATAATGCAAATTATTTAAAATATAATCATTAAAAGTGTTTTAGAAGGGATGTAATTAAACGGCTTAAATATAAGAAAATGTATGTACTGAAACAGTACATTGAAACAAAAGGAGCATGTATTTACTTAATTTTTAAATGAGCTAAATATCAATCACACTACATTTTACAGCCTTACAAAGGTGACTAAAACAATCATTTTCTGACTTGCAACTTTATGTGCTCATTTTCAACATGTCTTCTGAGATGAGCATGTCACCTAGACTTTGACATTGCCTCACTCATTTTAACATTGCCTTTTCTCTCATTAAAACATTGACATTATTAAAAGTCTCTACTACATATGGCTTCTGGGATCACAGGTATAAATACCCATTGCTTTCAGAGAAAGAATCAAAAATAAAGTCGTGACTATAAACTTTTTTTTCCCAGTTGCTCTGTATCTAGGTCCTTATAAATAAAACATTTGAATAATGCAGAATCACAAAGAAATCATGCCTCTGAATTAAAGAATGTAAAATGTAGATTTTGATGTGGCTGTGAGTAGCATAAAAATAATAATAATAATTTAAAAATAGCTACTGTTTTGAACAAGATAGACGTTTCCTTTACCACATGAACCTAGTTCTGAAGTAGCCATACCAGAGGTATGGGTGCAGTGTGTAGTGGCAGAGACCTCGGCTTCTCCAGTCACATCATTTTTAAATGCGTAATTTCCACTCCCAAGATCATCCCATGATTGGAGACGGCACATGAAGCTTTGAGTAATCTGACTACAGAGTAGCAAATAGTGAGAAGTGTACACTCTCTGGGTTTATCCCTATTGTTCAGACCAGTTATGCCACTCATAGCTACCAGAAGATCTGGAAAATGTACTCAAGTAGTTGCCTGGGGATGTGTTCTTATACAGAAAGGCACCAAGAGATACTGAGCAGATCCATCTAATTCTCCTCATCTCAGTTTTACTCATCATGATACATGTTGAGCTTTGTGATGCTGCATTCACTGTACAGAATAAAGGAAATTTAAAATCTAAAAGTCATGGGCAGGTGTGATGGCTCACACCTGTAACCACAGTACTTTGGGAAGCCGAGACGGGTGGATCACTTGAGGTCAGGAGTTTGAGACCAGCCTGGCCAACATGGTGAAACCCCATTTCTACCAAACAATACAAAAATTAGCTGAGCATGGTGGCGGCACCTGTAGTCCCAGCTACTTGGGAGGCTGAGGTGGGAGAATCGCTTGAACCCGGGAGGTGGAGCTTGTAGTGAGCCCAGATCGCACCACTGCACTCCAGCCTTGGTGACAGAGTGAGACCCTGTCTCAAAAAATAAAAAAGTAAAATAAAATATAAAAGTCTCAGTAGGGTAGAGAAAGGAATGCTAGGAGGCAGCATTGGAGTTACTGTCTGTGGAGCCCAGTGCAAGGTTTCTGTTTGCAGAAGCTGGTGTAGGAAAAGCACGTTGTTGTATTTTAAAGCATCAACTCTAAGTTACTGAAAGAAGGCTTTTGTCTCTGGCTCCATAATGGAGCAATGAACAAAGATTTACATTCCTTGATTGGCACATTTAGCTGCTTTTTTCATAAGGTGTTTTCCAAATCGAGGCACGGGAGAGTGAAACCTAAGTGAAAGGCGCTGCCTTACTGGACCATGAGGCAAAAATGGAAGTTCAGGTCTGACAAAACGTCTTGATCCCCAAGAAGAGGAAATACAGGAGAAGTAGCCAAAAAATCTGTATGTGGATTTTCTCCAAATTGCTAGCTTACCCTTAAGCTATAAAGGTGCAGACGAAAGTCACCAGGACACCCAGGAGAATACAGTAGTCAAGAGAATAAGCGTCTGAAGGCAATTTCAGCACTCACTCTTGGAGGTTACAACCAGCCAAGGTGAAAAGGTCTCGAGTCAATACTCCAGGTTTTCTGTTGAAGCCCCAGAAAGGCTGGGACCTAGACAGAAAAGCTACAGGCAGGAATAAACTATGTCCTAAGAGTAAGAGTAAAACGTAAGTAGATCAGCCCTGAGACATTCTAAAACCCCACTCGTAAAGTTTCAGTGAATGTAAACATGTAATAAAAGGTCACTACATACTTGAAAAAACCATCCATCATGAGAAAAGCTAAAAAGATAATTTCAAAATAATTGTATAATCACATGACTGAAAAACAAGTTGGAATCATTAGATGCAGAAAACAAAATAAGTTGGTATCATTCAGGATATGCTAGATTAATTTGTGGTAACAGATGACCCTAAAAGCCAAACCTTGAGAGGACCAAGGTAAACCACCAGTATTCAAACTTCCAGAAGGATATTTAAGTAATAACAGAAAAGCTCATAAACATTGAACTATGTAATTACTATTTCTGATGTTCTCTATTACTTTGTGTAAATCTATATTACCATCTAGAATTATTTCCATTCTGTGCGAAGGACTTCCTTCACATATTTAAAGACTTTTTTTTTTTTTTTTTGTCCTGGTGCGGTGGCTCACACCTGTAATTACAGCACTTTGGGAGGCAGAGGAGGGCAGATCACTTGGGCCCGAGAGTTTGAGACCAGCCTAAGCAACATGGTGAAACCACGTCTCTACAAAAAATAACAATATTTGCCAGGTGTGGTGGTCCGTGCCTGTGGTCCTAGCTACTCCGGAGAGCAAGGGGGGAGGATCACCTGAGTCTGGGGGGTGTCAAGGTTGCAGTGAGCTGTGATTGTGCCACTGGACTCCAGCCTGGGCAACAGAGTGAGACCCTGTCTCAAAAAAAAATAAAACAAAACAAAACAGAAACAAGAAAAAGAAACAAAAAACAAAGACGATATTTCTTATAGACCAGGTGTGATGACACTAATTTTTCAGGTTTGCGTGTCTGAAAATGTCTTTATTTCACCTTCATGTTTGAAATCTATTTTCGCTGTTCATGGGCTTCTGGGTTTTTAGGTATATATATATACTCATTTAAAACATTAAAAATGTTGGTCGACTGTTTGCTCACTTGCATTGTTTATGATCTACTGTAATCCCTATCTTTGTTTCTCTGTATATAACATGTCTTTTTTCTCTTCTGCTTTTGAAGATTCTCTATAACTTACTTTCAGTAATTTGATTGTGATATACAGTTTTCTTCTTGCTTCTTGTACTTGGGGATTTTCAAGCCTCTTGCATCTCTGGGTTTGTAGTTTGCACCAAGTTCGAAACCTTTTTAACCATCATTTCTTCAAATATTTATTGAGCCTGACTTCCCCCCGCCTTGTGAAAATCCAATTGTGCACACGATATCAATAGATTGCTTGAAGCTCAACCACAGTTCATTGATACTCCTTTTTATGATCATTTTCCTCTGTTTTTTTTTTTTTTTTAAGACAGAGTCTACTCTGTCACCCAGGCTGGAGTGCAGTGGCGTGATCTCGGCTCACTGCAACCTCTGCCTCTCTGATTCAAGCTATTCTCGTGCCTCAGCCTCCCCAGTAGCTGGGATTATAGGCGTGGCTACTTTTTTGTATATTTATTAGAGATGGGGTTTCACCATGTTGGCCAGGCTGGTCTCAAACTCCTGACCTCAGATGATCTGCCTGCCGCAGCTCCCAAAGTGCTGGGATTACAGGCGTGAGCCACTGCGCTCTGCCTGTTGCTTATTTTTTTATGGTAATTTTTGTTATGTCTTTAAATTCACTAATATTCTCTTCAGCAATATCCAATCTGCTGTTAGTTACAACTAGTACATTTTACTTTTCCGACATTATAGTTTTCACCTCTAGAAGTCTGACTTCTGCCTCTCTTGTATCTTCCAAGTATCTGCTTAACATTGTGAACATACAAAATGCAATTTTAAGAAATGCCCTCATGTCTTTACCATTTCTAACATCAATGTCAGTTTTGAGCGAATTCAATTGATTGAATTCCCCGTCCATTTTGTTTTCTTGCTTTGTTGCATGTGTGATCATCTTTGATTGGATGTCTGACACTTTACTGTACTGTGTTGAGTACTGAACATTTGTGTTTACTGGCATCTGAAGAGATCCTGCTGAACTTCTTGCACTTTGTTCTGCTGTGCAGTTAGTGGAGACAGTGTGACTTGTTTGGGTCTTGCTTTTATGCTTCGTTACATGGTTCTGAAGTAGAGTTACATCAAGGGTTAATTTTGCACATTAAAATGGGAAGAAATTCTTGGGTACTCTTCGTTACATGGATCTGAAGTAGAGTTACATCAAGGGTTAATTTTGCACATTAAAATGGGAAGAAATTCTTGGGTACTCTTCGTTACATGGATCTGAAGTAGAGTTACATCAAGGGTTAATTTTGCACATTAAAATGGGAAGAAATTCTTGGGTACTCTACTCAACATGCTTAGGATTGAGGTTTTACAGTGGAGTTTATGGAAGAGGCTCTACGCCTGCCCTTGTGTGCATACCGGGCAATGTTTGATTTCAGCTTTTGGCGTGGTTCTTTCTCAAACCTCCAAACTTTGCTCACATGGATGTGCTAATCAACACTTTGATGAACATTCAAAGTACTTCTGCATATCTCCAGATTTCTCCGTCTCTCTTCCACTGTGTCCTGAGAACTCTACCTACTTTGGGGCCTCATGACTCTCAGTTCCAGTCTCTTCATTTTAGGGAATCTTCTGGGCTGTTCCTGAGTTTCCCCTCCATAAGTCACCACCTTGAAATTCTCTTGAGGAAAAAAGGTGGGGAAGTCAATAGAATCCTCCTGTTTTTCTTTCTTTTTTTCTGTCTCTCAGGAAATATAATTAGGTCTTTCATTGCTTAATTTTGAGTATTTTGAAACTAGTCTTCTGTATATTTTTATCTGATTTTTGTTTTCATTTTTATTGGTGGGGGCATGAATCTTATCCCATTTATTCCATCTTGGCAGGAAGTGGAAGTCCCACACAAGTAATTTGGACAAGGAAAATTTAATAGAAATAATGTTCACAAGTACTAATGTGGTTAAGTAACAAGAAGGTCAAAATAGAACACTAACAGGTAGAAAATCTGCAACAGGAGAAAGTAGCTACCACCTATTTTAAGGAGCATGAACAAAGGAAGAAGTTAAAACACTAGAAATGCCTAGTTCCCTACCTCCCCAAGGCTTAGATTCAAATCCTTTGGAGAAGGTGTGTATGGCTGTCACAGAAACAAGCACTCAGCTGGTGGTTAAAAAGTTGGTACAGACTGCTGGCCAGGACTGATCCACAAGGCTGATTAGATGAGAACTGTTGAATTACTTATGCCTCATCTCCTTTTTTTTTTTTTTTTTTTTTTTTTTTGCACAAACAGTACCCTGGAGGCAGGAAAGGAAGCACTTTCCTTTGCAATGGCAGTAGAAGCCTCTCTAGTGCCCTCTATTGACAAAGCCTAATAGATCAGTTATTTAAAGAAAAACTTCAACAGAGCCCAGCAGTCAAAAGTGTTACAAAGCAGAGAGAAGGGTCCATTTGGAGCTGAAAATTGATAGATTGGTAACAGGGTCAATGGAATATGCTGTATGGCAATAATTAAGAATGATGTGCTGCTGTATGAAGCGACTTGAATATCATAAACTTAAAATGGAATAAGAGAAAGCAGGCACAAGAGAGTATATGCTTAATAATTTCATTTATATAAATATCACAAAGAGGTAAAGATGATAATCTCTGTAGGTAGAATTGGAATAGTGTTACATTTCACAAAAAGTCATTGAGTGTGTATATGAAATAGCTTCTGGAGTGCTTGGTTTTTTTATTGCTTTGTTTTCATTTTTATTTTCTATTTATCGATAAATTAATATGACCCTAGAAGAGGAAGTACAGCATAATATTTTTGTGATACAAAACAAGCAAAAGAAAACACTGTATTGCTTATACTTACACATATTAGTAATTAAGCCATGTTATATATTAGCATGTTAATAATACATATGAAATTCAACATAAGGGCTTTGGTTTGGGGGAAGGTGAGTGGAAACAGAGTTAGAGCAGAGGCAGTTATTGCTAATAGTTTAGCTTGTGTGAGAAGCTCCCAGGGATGATTATATTTTTATGCTTTATAACATAATGATATAAGAAAACTTTAACTGAATTGTGTAAAAAGTTCAAGAAACCCTGAAAATTGAGCAATTTTGAAATTGTTTCCAAAAGAAATCAGAAACCTTCTATGCCAATTCTATTTTAAATATACAGAGCTATTAGGGGCAATTTATACCCACATACTCTGTGTCTTCAAATGTAAGGTGATTACTCCATTTTTGCTATCGGAATATCCAAAAAGTGCTTTTTGGCTTATATGAACATACAATATTTGCAGAAAAAAAGTCTTACAAAGTGAAAATGTCAAAGTTATTTTACATGTGATTTATTCAGTTTCCTTATATTGCAAAAATCATGTATTATTTAAGTAGTAGATTATATATATGTGTATATATAAACATATATTTAAGTTAATGAATGGATTTATCTAAATCTACACGTAAATCTTTAGCATCATATCTTTGTCACACTAAAGTTGCTCTATTAGTTTAACTGCACATGGCGAACATACCTATTTGACTAGTCTGTGAACACCAGAAGTAGTGTAACCAATGACAACTGATGGAACTTTTCATTAAGGATTGTTGAAAGCAACACTTAGTAGACTTGAACAATAATGAAAACAAGTTCGAATAAGAACAAAATATTTGAAAGCGCTGTTTAGATTGTCTTCAAAATAAAATAATATAGAGAATTCACCATAAATGAATAACTTCAGTCGAATGTAAAGACTCCATTTTTATTAGGAATACCTCTGGCAAAGTGTTTAAAATTTAAACATATAGGGTAGGTTTTAATTGTTTATTTTGAGTGAATGGTCAGACTCCCTGCTACATTATATTATCACCCAGAAAACCGATATGCCTGATGTCTGCTTTCAATAATTGTTTGCCTTAATATTTTTCCAATAAAATAGGGATAGTTGTTTACTTAAACTTAACTTGCCAAGTTGTTTACTTAAATAACTATCACTATTTTGTAAATTGCTTGTTTAAAGAAAATGTATGGTGCTAAGATTAAGGTTGATAGGCCAATCTATTGTGGTTTGTGAATTTATCGTTCTGATTCAAATTTCAATCTAAAGATAGTTGTAAAAAATTTCACATTGTTTTCTGAAATATTTCAGATGAGACTTCCCTTTATTTATGTAACTTTCTACATTTTTATACTTCATTCTTATACAACATAACCAACTTTTCACGTAGTGTAAAGTGAAAACTTCACAAATACTCAATAAGTTTGATTAATGAGGACTTCAACTGGTCATTTAGATAGTAAAAGTAGTTTAATTGTAGATTGTAATGACTTCATTGTCAGTGCACATGAAAAGCAACTTTTTACTTCACATGGAATGTATCTTCTGACTTCAGCTATATGGAACTGAAAGCCCATTGTTTTCTAACAATAACAAGGCTGAACAAGTAAAAAGTTTTTATAGTATTCATCAATTCATATATAAATGCATTTAATAAAATCAGATAGAAAGGAAGAGTAATAATTTGTGAAATGTATATTATATGTTATAGGTCATAAACAAAGGTAATCTCTTAAAAATACATAAATGTATAACACTTGCTTCTTAGGTGCTCCCAGAGCAGTATATTTCAAGATGATTTTAAATGTAGTGAATGCAGAAATACCCCAACCTAACTGTTCAGAGTTGGACCAATTAACTTACCATAGGCATATTAGGTCTATATCTTCAATATCAAATAGAATGCCAAGGCAAGCGTTCACATCGATTAGGCTACTAACATTCTTCTTTACATAGCTTGCATATTTTCAGTTTTTCAATTTTATATTTAATTTTTTAAAAATTTAATTTGTGGGTATAAACAGCTGCAAAGACCTAATGTACTTGTATAACTGAGTTACAAGTTAAGTACCTACACCGAGATAAAAACAGTGCCTACATATATTTGGGATTTAGTAAATGCTTTCCATTCATCAATATAAGAGACAAGAATATTTATATTAATAAGATAAACATGACAAAATAATTCCATCTTTCTCTCTTTTTTTTTTTTTTTTTTTCTGCGACAGAGTCTCACTCTGTCACCCAGGCTGGAGTGCAGTGACATAATCTCAGCTCACTGCAACTCCACCTCCTGTGTTCAAGTGATTCTCCTGCCTCACCCTCCAAAGGAGCTGGGACTATAGGTGCATGCCACCAGGCCCAGCTAATTTTTGTATTTTTAGTAGACACGGGATTTCACTATGTTGGCCAGGCCAGGCTGGTCTTGAACTCCTGACCTCAGGTGATCCACCTGCCTCAGCCTCCCAAAGTGCTGGGATTACAGGCGTGAGCCACCGCGCCTGGTCCCCATATCTCTTTAACATTCTCCCTATTTATTTATTCAGCAAAGCTCATTTGTGCTGCTATGTGCCAGGCGCAGTCTTCACCACTGATGGATACGAACAAGAATCATTGTTATTGGGAGAGAAATATAGTAAACTAACCAAGTTAAATATAATTCGCTTAAAATTAATAAAAGCATTGGGCAAAATTAAATTAGGGGAGAGGCACAGGGATGGCCAGGTTATTGATAAGGTTTCATCTTTCTAGCCAGGAGCTTGGGGAGGCCCCACTGAGAAGGCTTATTTGAGAAAAACTGCAAGGAGGTGAAGCAGTGAGCTAATGGGAGATCTGGAAAGATGGTGAAACTGGCAGAAAGAAGGCAAGTACAAAAACCCTGGGGTGGGAGCATTTCTGAAATTTCAGAAAACCTGCAGAGCTGAGTTTCACTGAAGCAGGATAAATGAGAGCTAAAGGAACAGGAGATGAAGTCAGAATACGGAGAGTCGGAAGGGAAGGACTTAGGAGCCAAAATAAGGTCCCTGATATTTACTCAGAGATGAGAAACCACAGGACTGTAGGCAGACAACTGGGCCCTTAGTGGTCTTGGGCAATTATCCTTTATTCTGTAGCCTTTCATTCTTCTAATTTCACAGATGACTATTTTATTCCTTTTTTATCCTCAAAACTTTCCCATCCCTGCTGTAATCTCCAGTGTCCCACCTTCATTCTCAACTGATGACTTAAATCACAGAAAAAGCCAAAGGCTACAAGAGCAGATCTCACAATACACAAGCTCCCATTACTGCCCCATCTGCCTGCCTTCCTTCTCACTTGTCACTGTGGAGGGAATGACTGTGCATCTTCTTGTGGGCGAAGCCATTGAATATCTCCCTGCTCCTTTCTGGATCCTGCATCTTTCCTTCTTATCTGGCCAGTTCCCTCTGGGGGGTGGCAGGCAGAGGCTGTGTAAGGCCACATGGGAATGTGAGGGTGATGAGTTGATCTGAGTGCCTTGGCTTCTTTTGGTGACTGACATAAATCGGGGTCAAGGGCAAAGGGGAGTTCATTCTGATTATCCTAAGGCAGCTAACTGTGGTGAGAAAGTGCGTGTTGAAGTTACAGAGGACGAATTGGGGTTCTCTGCTTTGTTTCTGCAAAGGTAGAGACAAAGACAAGCACAGGAGAGACTCCTGCCAAGAATACCACAACCATCAGCCACGGTCACCATAGGGTAGTTACCCTGAGCTTTCTTGTTCTGAATTCAACAATGCAGCCTCTTCGGCAGTGCTCACCTGTACATGGCAACAAACAAAATTTGCTGCTGTGTGACAGCTTGGACCAGGAATAGGTGGCTTGTTCCTATAGGCCAAATAAAGCACTGTGAACCATCATGATAGGCAAGATGGAAACATGTGTAACTCTCCCAGGAAAAGCACAGTGTGGGCCTCTAGAGTGCTCCTCTCATTCCCATCCATGAGGAGTATTTGGAGGTGCCAGGGACTCTCAGAAATTGCCTGGGAGCCTGTCTGATAGATGAGTTCATGATATGCAAATACATCCACATGCATGTGAATACAATAGGGCTGACGTACTGAGACACTACTGTAATATTGAAATACCAATAGTACACAGCATTCCTAATACCTATGCACATGCCCTTAGAGTGGGATCGCTCATGGATTCCCTCCAACGGGGGATAAGTGGAAATGGCTGCTAGGACACATAGGTGACGCAGAGACATTGAAAAATGAAGCTGCTGTTTTCTGCAAAAGTGAAGACTTTAGTACAAGACACTGATGCAGGAAGACCT
Organism: Macaca mulatta; assembly: GCF_049350105.2. Classification (NCBI taxonomy): domain Eukaryota; kingdom Metazoa; phylum Chordata; class Mammalia; order Primates; family Cercopithecidae; genus Macaca; species Macaca mulatta. Next base: position 99,336,436 of record NC_133422.1, on the reverse strand, counting down.
CAAGATCCAAAGAATGAGTTCTCCTCTCCACTGCCCTGCAAAGGCACAGGTATTATGAGCCCTGGTATAGGAAACTTCACTAATTGCTATGAGAAAGAACTTCTGCTTTTGGGATCCAATATTTTTCGGGCTATGATGATCGGATGGGCCACACAGAATACCCTGCTCCCATAATGTAGGTCAGAGAACAAAATTAATCTTTTCTCACAGATGGCGGGAATCACGCAGAGATGGATCCCACTTCATGTCGGAGCAAATCGTGGGCCCCAAGGATTGACATCTAAGTATGGAGAAGATTAAAAAATAATCAAATCAACGATGCGAACAACACAGTATAACTATAAAAATAAGAATGTAAGTTAAATAATGTAGAATCACCTGAGAACTTACATTCAATGAAGGAAGAAGACATAAAAGGAGACAGTAAGGGATGCTGCAAAGTGAGGGCAGTAAACTGAGGACTGAACTATTAGAAACCAGCTATGTAGATTTAACTAACTACTGAATTAATAGCACAGAGTATGGTTTCTCAAACTTCAGCATTCTTCAGAATTGCCTGGAGGTACTGTTAATAGAATACTGAGTTCCGCTCTCATTGTCTCAGATTTAGCGGGTTTGAGGCAGATTGAGAATGTATTTGCATTTTGAACAAGTTTCCAGGTGATGCTGATGCTGCTGGTATAGGGCCCACATTTTGAAAACTATCTATATAGGGGCTAGAGAAAAATCAGTAGTAACTTAAAGAGGGTAAGAAAAATAGAGGGGAGAAGTTATTAAAGATAATATTGTATTAGTCTCTTTTCACACTGCTGATAAAGACATACCCAAGACTGGGTAATTTATAAAGAAAAAGTTCTCCACGTGGCTGGGAAGGCCTCACAATCATGGCAGAAGGTGAAAGGCACGTCGTACTTGGCAGCAGACAAGAGAGAATGAGAGCCAAGTAAAAGCGGTTTCCCCTTATAAAACCATCAGATCTCGTGAGACTTATTCACTACCATGAGAACAGCATGGGGAAATCTGCTCCCATGATTCAATTATCTCCCACCAGGTCCCTCCCACAACATGTGAGAATTACGGGAGCTACAATTCAAGATGAGATTTGGGTGGGGACACAGCCAAACCATATCAAACATGCAAATGAAGGAAGTTTACTTATTGAAAGAAAAGATTGAAACTGAAGTTTAAAAAGCACACCTTATAGGATTTTTAAAGTCGACTTTTGATCTATTGTCAGATTACAAATAAAAACTATACCACAAATAAGATTATTTTAACTAGCTAGATGTTATTTTAAAACTAAAGTGTAAACATTTATTTTTTTATTTTCCATAATTCTTTATTCATCAAGTGAGACTGGCAAGCCATCTAAAAGGCAGAGAAACTGAGCAGGCCTCAGACAGGGCTGGAAGACAATGGAATAATGTTGCCTACCAGAATCTTTGGGAAATAATTCTGGAGCAAAGACTTTATATTCTGCCAAGTCAATTATACATAGATGCACAGGCTGACATTCTCAAATATGAACCACCAAGAAAAAGAAATTATTTTCTGTCACTTAAGTCTGGTCAAAGAACAGTTAAATAAAAACAACTCAAGAATGGAGGAGCCATAATAAAATGAATTCTGTTAAGTACTGAATCAATTTAAATTTAAAACAGTATGAAATTATAGTGGGAACTATAGTTATAGAATTGAATAACAATGTTACAAACCTTGAAAATGTAAAAGCTAATATAATTGACAGACTTTGGTTATGAAGAAGAAGTGTGAATATATTCATGCCCTTGTTTTCATAGCATAGTCTAATATTGAAAAGTGATTATAAATAACACACAATGATCCCAACTTTGAACGTCTTTAAGGAATTTTTTTAACATCAGAAAATAATCTAATTGGATAAATATTTTATGTCAGACAATTCCATTTCCTTTCAATTTTTAAGTAAAATTAACATGATACTTTAATATAATGCAAAGTATTGTTTTAAAATGTCATATGTTGCATGATGATAATTAAAATAAACCTTTATCTATCTGTCTCCTTTACTATCTATATACATTCATTTATGCATATTTATACAAGGACTTTTGGAACAAAAGTTTAATCTACATATTTCTGCTGGAAAGACTGTATATTTTTTTCTCTATATTCTAGTGCTTTTCATATTGCTTGAATTTCTTCTGTTGAGTATATATCAGCTTTACTCAAAACGATTATTTTCCTAGGAAATGTAAATAAAATTAACAAGAAATTTCTTGTGGGAAAAAGCTAATTGAAGTTTTTTGATAAATGAATTGAACATATTATCTTTCTGGGAACAAATAACAATGTAAATTATTGAATTACACACACCATTAGAAATATCTCCAGAGCATGTCATATCTGCGATTAAACCATGTGGAACTCAACAGAATAATCATGCAAAGCTGAAAGCTTAAGTGTGCCTGTGTGTGGGTGTGGGGGGTGATTTTACATTAGATAGAGCAGTTGAGTCTCTTAGAAGAAAGCTACACATTTTTAAAAAGAATTTTTCATATTTAAATGATGGTTGGGGAAACTGGATGAAGTCTAGTGTTTTATTAACTTACTTATAATTAACAGGAGAATAGCACTGTTTCCTATAATTCATAGTATACAAAAATATACACAGAAAAGATGAAAATAGAGCTGCTCAGTTGCCGGATGTAGCAGTAAAGAGCCTCACGGACTTTATCTGTCTTCTGCTCCTGGAGTGTCCCCTGAAAACCTGTTTGCCCCAGAAAGTTCTTTGGAACGCGAGAGGGGGGCAGTCCTCTGAGTCACAGAACAACCAGAAGAAAGGAGAACTTCAAGAAAGAATCTCTTCCTGGCTAACACAGTGAAACCCCGTTGCTATTAAAAATACATAAGATTAACCAGGCGTGGCAGGCGCCTGTAGTCCCAGCTACTCGGGAGGCTGAGACAGGAGAATGGCGGGAACCCGGGAGGCGGAGCTTGCAGTGAGCCGAGATCGCGCCACTGCACTCCAGCCTGGGCGACAGAGCGAGACTCCGTCTCAACAACAACAACAACAAAAGAAAAAGAAAAAAAAAAAAAAAAAAAAGAGAAAGAAAGAAAGAAAGATCTCTGCTCTGTTTGAAATAAACAGTCTGAGTATTCTCCATTGACATCCCAGGCCTATTTCGCTTAATACATTTTAACTTAGAGAGTTTTGTATCTCAAAAACTTCATTCCAGCATTAATATTCCATTAATATATATGAGCAACAGAGCAATTGGTATAGGAAAAAGGAAATGAAATATATAGATGTTGAATAATTTGAAATGTTTCAACATGAATCTTTATGGATATATGAATAAATGTATAGCTAACATTATATGCATTTCTTTTAATTAGTGAAGGTTTCAACCAATAATTGTATTTTTCTAATAAATATTAAATTGATGAATTCTGTGATTTTAATTCATTTTAATAACTTCCTTATATCATTTAGATGCAGAAATCATTCATGAAGTCATGTAACAGACACATCCTGGTTCTGTGTTGACTACCTGCTTTTATGGACACAGGAAAATTATGCAACTCACATTACAGAATACTTTGCAAAGTGGACAAGGTTGCCAGCCAGGAAACTAAACAACAAAAGACCAAACTCTGGGCAATTTAAGGAGTACTCAAATTATCAGAAATAACCTAAATTTTATCTGTATTTCCATAAAGAAATTTATACCATGTCAAGTACATAAAAATATAAATCCATCATGGGTAAAAAGCGTGGAATAGTGCAATTGTTAAACCTGTAAGTGTTTCATATTACTTAGGCAATAAGCAAAAATTTCCTAGGATTTCATAAATCTTCTCCAAGAAGATTTAATAACTATACCATTATTGTTTTTTTAAGTAGGTAAACATTTGTCAGTGAAGCCCAAATATTGTTCTTTCAGTTTTACTTTAAAATATATGCATTTTAAATTTTACTTTAGGCATATGTTAAGGAACAGTAGAAGGTCATTCATGGATAGGGTTCTTGGAGAATGCTAATAAAATAAGGAAAATGAAGAATATAAATTACAGTAAAATTCAAATTATTACATCTTTTTATGAGAAACCAGAGATAAGCTTGCTGTTTGGAAATTGCATAGCTGGGATTACACTATATGGAGACTGTATTCGTTTGCTAGGGCTGTTGTAAAAACGTACCCCACATTGGGAAACTAAAACAAGAGAAATTTACTGATTCCTGGAGAGTAGACGTCTGAGATGAAGGTCTCAGCAGAGTTGGTTCTTCCTGAAGGCTGTGAAGGAGAATTTGTCCCATGCCCCCTCCTGGCCTCTAGTGGTTTGTTGGCAACCTTTGGTGTTCCTTGGTTTATAGTCGCATTGCCTAATCTCTTCCCTCATTTTCACATGTTGTTCTCCTCATGTGCATGTCTGTGTCCACATTTCCCATTTTTATAAAGACAACAGTAACATTGGATCAGGGGCCTACCCCAATTTTAACTAATTACATCTGCAGGCACCCTGTTTCCAAATAAGCTTACATCCTAAAGTACTAAAGGTTCGGACTTGAACATTTAAATTTCGGGGGAGTACAACTTAACACGTAGCAGAAACCCTCTGTGTTAAGTTGAAGAGATCTACATTCTGATACACAAGTAGAAATCTGATTAATGGAGTTCAGATATTAATCCTACTTCATATGAAAATTACAGAATAGTTAGACTTATTCTTAAGGCAGAAATTGGGGCAAGAATGCCAATGATACATTGGTAATTGGTACTGATAAAAGACAAAAGCATGACGGCACAAAGAAGAAGAGTCATTTGACCTGAAGAGTAGTAACCCCATCCTGGTTGTGTAAGCCCAGTGACCCTAAGTCCAAGTTCTGGAAGCATACAGGAGATGACAGACTGCTTTGTAAGTGATCTGGCAGGTATAACAGCAGAAAAGTAGGGGGAAAGGTGACTCTGACACAGAAAAGATCAAATGAGCATTGCAATAGACCTTATCCTTGGGGCCTTCAACCATCAGAGTCCAATAACTTCAAAAGGTGGGACTGATGAAACCTAGTCACTAGGATTTCACAGTAGTCCTCAAGGAGAGGAATGACACTTTGATGTTTGTACTAGACCATACTTGCATTGCTATAAAGAAATACCTGGCCAGGCGCGGTGGCTCACACCTGTAACCCCAGCACTTTGGGAGGCCGAGGCGGGTGGATCACAAGGTCAGGAGTTCGAAGCCAGTCTGGCCAACATAGTGAAACCCTGTCTCTACTAAATACACAAAAATTAGCTGAGCATGGTGGCAGGCGCCTGTAACACCAGCTACTCGGGAGGCTGAGGCAGGAGAATTGCTTGAACCCGGGAGGCAAAGGTTGCAGTGAGCCCAGATGGCACCACTGCATTCCAGCCCGGGCAACAGAGTGAGACTCTGTCTCAAAAAAAAAAAAAAAAAAAAAGAAAGAAAGAAAGAAAGAAAACCTTGAGGCTGAGTAATTTATAAAGCAAAGAGTTACATTGGCTCATGGTTTTTCAGGCTTTACAGGAAAAGCAGGTGCTGGCATCTGCTTTTGGTGAGGGCCCAGGAAGCTTCTGATCATGGGGGCAGCTGAAAGGGTAGCAACCATCTCCCATGGTGAGAGTGGGAGCAATGGCAGGGGAGGTGTCAAACACTTAAAGAGCCAGATCTCACGAGAACTCACTCACTATTGTGAGGAGAGTACCAAGCTATGAGGGATCCACTTCCACGACCAAAACACCTCCCACCAGTCTCCACCTCCAACACTGGGAATTACATTTCAACCTGAGGTTTGGAGGGGACGAATATCCAAACCATATCAATAGCAATTGGCTTTTAGAGTAGTGGTCTATTTGAAAAGCAGTTTACTGGGAGTTTAGGAGGTTTTTCCAATCCAACTGTGCTTCGAGTAACAACAGGTAACTTAATATAAATTGGGCTGAGTTCCGGAATCAGTGGTCAATAGTACAAGCAGAGTAGTCGCAATCCTAGCCCACTCAGGTTAAGAGCTGGAAATGTAAAAAATATGTGTCACTTGGCCTTTGGGGATTTATTGTCCTGAACTCCACTTAAGGCCTTGCAGTAAGAAGAAAAGCAGAAGTTCTAGTCCAAAATAGAACAGTCTACCTCTTTCACAGGTAGTAGCATTGACACACAGCAGCCATGCTCCCGTGGCAGGTCGGATGTTAACAGATACCCCGGAGAATGAGAGTACAATGGCTGGAATCTTGGCAGTCTTGTTACCTGACAAGATATCCCAAGATGGCATGGATGGATCTTTATTTATACTGCTTCCTGGGAAATGAGGCTGAAACTTGCTGACTTGCCTGACTCTCAGAAGACATGAGCTAGGGTATTAAGAGGCATGTCTACGCTTATCTGATAAAATCTGATGTGGTGTATTTTAGAGATACAAAATAATACCCGAAAGTTCACAGAAATGGCTTGCCTTTAGCTTGCAATGTAATTTGCCAGCTAATACCTTGACACACCCCACAGAGGTAACAAGGTGTGTCTTTAAATAAGCAAGCTAGAAAGGCCGTGCTTCCCTACACAAAATGTACTGATTATCTTAAAAGGAGTAGGGCAAGGTGAACAATGGGGTAGCTGTCATCAGAACATGTCATTCTTTGACAGAAGTATGAGCAAGTTAACTAAGACATCTGAGCAGGCTCATTGTTAGGTATTTTCAATCAGGACTTAAAAAGCTATTTACTGTCTATTGGATGTTGGCAGTCAGGATTAAAGAATGTAGGCAGATAATTTAACAAAGCTTGTAGAACTCTAGCTACCATTGCTTCCTATCAGAAATCATGCTTCTCTGCCCAAGACTTTTAGATTTGGACAAAAGGTAGTCTCATTGTGTGGCATTTCCATCAGCCTTATTACCCTATGCAGCAGGAAGGATACAACAATGCTGTGGGTTTTTAAAGACTAGCCTTCTTAGAAGGAATGCACAGGCAATCAGCATGTACAACCAAGGAAACCTTCAAAAGGTAGAGTCAGGGAAAAGGAGTTGTAAGGATAGAATCAGCCTCTACTTTTTTTTTTTTTTTTTTTTATTATAAGATAGAGTCTCACTCTGTTGACCATGCTGGAGTGCAGTGGCATGATCTCAGCTCATTGCAACCTCCACCTCCCGGGTTCAAGCAACTTTCCCACCTCAGCCTCCCAAGTAACTGGGACTGCAGGAGACTGGCACTACGCTTGGCTAATTTTTGTATTTTTAATAGAGACGGAGTTTTGTCATGTTGGCCAGGCTGGTCTTGAATTCCTGACCTCAGGTGATCTGCCAGCTTTGGCTTCCTCAAATGCTGGCATCACAGGCATGAGCCACCATGCCCAACCATACTTGTTATTAAGTAGGTGCTGCTGGAATGGTGTGGTGAAGGAACTCTATGTTGGATTTATTTTACTTATTCTGAAACAGCTTTCCCACATAGGAGGTAGCTACGGTATTTCTAACTTGTCCACAGAAACGTAGAGAAATTGGTTTAAAGTAACATACTGTTTCCCTGTGAAGGTGTGAACATCTCCGTTTGTGTTCCAGATTTGTGATCTGTGAGACAAGAGGTGAGGATGGTGGTGACAGTGGACAGTGTTCTAGATTCAGAGTATCAGGCAATAGTGGATTCAATGAGATTTTAATGGAACTATATGAACCATTTAGCAAAGTTTTATTTGCCACCAAAGCCATGGAAAAAAGAACTGGTGTGATTAGCAACTCCTCTCTGCAATCAACCACAGGAGGAAGAATAAAAAGACATCTGATCTCCCCAGTTGAGGAGAGATTATGGGAGACAGCCCTTGGGACAATGAATTAGGATTGCATGTGTAGGGGTTACACAGGTGTATCTGTGCACTGAGGTAAGTTAACATCTGGATACATATAACTCTAGCTGCCAATATGTTGCTCAGAAGTACCCACATGAAAGTGGGGCAAGAAGAGATCAGGCTGGCTCAGGGAAGCCACCTTCCTTCTGTTGCTAACCTTACTCTTCCACTAATTAACTTGTGGTAGCACCAGAAACAATGTGGCGGATGCTATTTTGTTTTGTCTTTCCAGAATTACCTCTTAGGAAAAACCATGGAGAGGAGAGTGACAGCATCCCCTCACTCAAGAGCATCGGTAGTGTTGACTAGGAAGTTTGACTGGTTCAAAGACTGACATTCAGCGCACCTTATTCTTCAAGGCATTCGTAGTCCAGGCAGAAAGAGTAGTCAGAACTGTCTCTCCTGTGACTCTAAAGATTATGAGTCCTGACTAGTCATTGCTTAATATTTTAAGAACACAAACAAGGGCAGTGGACATTTGGAACTAATCTCATGTGGTAATTTGGAGAAAATATGAACTTTTTATTCTCTTCTCTTCACAAACTTATGGCTCCAACACTAGACCCTTCTAAGTGGAGGAATCGAGAATCTAGTGGCACATGTGGTGAGTAAAGGGATCTATTATTCAATTGTAATATAGTTTAGTAAAAATTTTTATTCAATCAGTATATATCCTATGGTAGACACATGGTAATATAGAAAGCCGCCCTCCTTTAGAGCAGCAATTGCAACCATATTCTGGTTTTCCGGGAGTGGCACTCTCAGATAATTCGAGGACCAAAAGAGGGAGTCTATTTACACCAACAAAAATATTGACATTGCTTACTGGCCACCTGTGACTAATCAGTCTTAATGTTGTTTATGTGAAATAATATTGTTCTCTAACATGGGAGGCATACCTCTCATTCCAGAACCCTATGTTAGATTGCACAAAAGAAACACTGCACCTGGATGAACAGGTCCAGAGTAACACTGCAGCTAAGTATCAAAACCAAGGCGTTCACACATCCCCTTTTGCAATGAAAGGAACAGCTCATATAGTGGTAAAATTCCATAAGGATAGCTAATACACTGTGGGAGTCTGAATAGCTCACCATTTCACCAGGATAGATTGATAGAAAGTGTATAATACATTCCCAAGCCCAGAGACCCTTACTGGCCTCTATCCCTCTGAAAGAACTATTCCACTCCTCTCACTTGCATATGCCTCTGGAAGCCTGGAACCAAGTGAATGGGCACCAATACTTCTAATAACTTGGTCATACCTAATAGATGGAAAGAATTTTCCTCTCATGGCAGGTACCACAAATTTGTCTCTAGATATATAACGAAAATTGGAATTGGAACCACTAAAAAGTATAATTACTCATTAAGCAAATAAAATGTGTGTGGATATATATATTTATATGTTATATATAATATATTATATATAATGTATATATAGACACTATATATATAGTAACCCATCCCTCAGGTGTGTGTATATATATATACACACCTACACACCTATATATATATACATATATACACATATATATGTGTATATACACACACACACACATATACACCTGAGGGATGAGTTACAAGTCGATCCTAAGATAATTTAGCAAGAGGCTATTTAAAATTTATTTTGGGATCAGGGAAGAAATTACTAAGAAACAAGAATATTTTTAATACGCAATTTCCATTGAAATGTTGATTAGAATCATGCACTGCATCAGGAAACCTGGGCCAATCAGACAGCAGATGTCATAGGGTCCTAAAGAAAATCAGTCATGTGAAAATAGTGCCCTAAACCCAGAGACTTATTATAGCCTATTGTTGCTGAAGGGTGTAAATATGTGCTGTTGTGTGGGGAGTGTTTGACCGGACTTCTTCAACTATTCTCACAACACATGGGATTTAGCAGAGACACATAAGAAAGTGGCTAAGGTTATAGATTAGTCCTTGGAAATGTTTCCCTGATTTTTCCTCTGCTTTAGAAACATAAGAGCTTACATAGTAAATATTGTTTGTTTCTTATCAGATGGTGTGGTATTTAGATTCTTACTTAGTAGATATTGCCACCATTTTGAAGATATGTTCATGTATTTCAGATAATCAAAAATGTCAGTGGTTTTGAAACAGAGAACACTCCCCTCTGTCCCAGTCAAGAGGTAATGGTTCATATAAGCCATTAGCTGTTGCATAGCCTGTTTGCTCCATGGGAAGCTCTGATATAAGTTACAAGGCTGTGTCTCTGTAATTCAGCTAGTAATCTGATACCTAAAACTTTAGTTAATTTTCAATGACCCTTGGTGCCTGATGGTTCAACAGCATAATTTCTGCTAACTTGTGAAAGCATAAACATAGTGATATACTTGATGGTAAAGGTCTCTTGTAATGGAAAGATGATATGTAGAAAAGTAAAATGATTATTCAGTCTTTCTAGAATAACACCTTTCAGTCTGTGTTTCATGGAGTCCTGGTCAAGAGTATGCACACAGCAGAGATTTTATACTCATTTTCTATTACGATACTTCAATAAACAGTGAGTAGACACTCACTCACTCACTCCCAAGCTTGAAAACCATTAGTCTAGCTTCTCTGTGTTGTGCCATTTTATTAGGTCAGACCATCTGACAGCTACAGAACTAGATCATATGGTCTCAGCCTTTATAGAAACGCATCTAGTGAATGGCTGTTTTGATATTAGATTAAATCTATGGATGTTATAGAAAATAGTGTTATACAACATGTCTTTTGTAATGCATGAAAACATATACAACAAAATATACCATTTTACTCGTTTTAAACATACAGTCCTATGACATTAAGTACATTCACACTATAACACCATGATCAATTTCCAGAACTTCTTCATCTTCCCTAACTGAAACTCTGTTGCCATTGAACACTCACTCCCAGTTGCCCCTCCCTCACTCCGGCAACCATCATTCTACTTTTTGTCTCTATGAATTTGACTACTCTAGGGACCTTATATAGCATTTGTTCTTTTGTAACTGGCTTATTTCACTTAGCATGATAACCTCAATTTTTATTGACTTTGTTAGCACGTGTCAGAATTGTATTTCTTGTTTAAGGCTGAATAATATTCCATTGTACGTTTGTACCAGATTTTGTTTATCAACTGTCCTCTACTAATAGACATTTGGGTTGCTTCTACCTTTTGGCTATTGTGAATAATGCTTCAGTGAATGTGGGTATATAAATATCTCTTTGATTCCCTGCTTTCACTGATTTTGGATGTATACCTAGAAGTCAAATTGCTGCCTTATATAATCATTTAATATTTTCAGGATTCACCATAGCATTTTTCAAAGCTGCTGTACCATTTTACATTGCCACTCATATTGTTTTTATGACAAACATATATCTCCACATCTGTATTTGCATATATGTTTTCTCTTTATGAGGAAAGGCCATGGGTGAAATGTTTTTCCATTGAAAACATTATCAGCAATAGTCTTTCCTCTCCAGAGCAACCTACTTCTTTGTTCCCCCCGCATTGGACACTGTGAATCATGTGTTTATGTTGTTCTTTTAGCTTTGATCTCTAAGAAACACAGAGCCAAGTTTTTGGCCCACACCTAGCAAGCCCACACCTAGCACTTTATGAATAATTTTTCCCTGGCTTCAACTTACTTTCATAATTTTGTTTTATTTGGCTGAATTTGCTCACCTTCTTTTTAATGATGAACCATATGAATTTGTGTTAGCAGCTGGAACAAAGCAGGCTACAAATAAATAAGCACAGAATATTTAAATTGCATCATATTTAATTTCTTTCCACTTGGAATATTTTGGCATTTGAAACAGATACCTGTATCTTGCTTTTTTCCAAGTTCAGCGAGAATTGTAATGAAGCTGGAATTTGTTTGAAATAATTGTACTCTATTTTGAGGAAGGGCAATATATGTAAAGGTCAAAAGCTAGTAGAAAAATACAGATACAGAGAGAAAAAAAGACCAACTTTTTAACTCCTTCCCAGTTGCTAAGGAGTACATGTATATAGTTTTAATTCTACACTGTTGATTAAACTATTAACATGGATAGGAAGAAAATCGTGTTTCTTTGTCAGTCCATAAGCTTGACGTTTTCAATGCAACTTATGTCAACAGGCAAGGAAATAGTTGTTTAAAGGCGTTTCATTTTCTGAAGTGCTAAATTAAGGTTATAGGGTGGATTTCTTTGAGACTTCTCAGGAAGCTTTTTCTTAGGAGCACCTGGGAACTATTGCATGTAATTAGGTGAGTGGAGTGTCAGTTGAGTACAACAGGTCTCCATGTGTTCCTGTCTTCTCAACCCTCCTGAGCAAGGATAATGTTGTGACCTCAATTCATTCAAGATTCTGGAAGATAAGGGGATATGTGTAAGGTTTTATGAGCTTATGGATTTGGGGTTCAGTAGGGCATGAGTAGAGAGTTCAGACATTGATTATTGCAGAGGACAGAGCAGTTTCTCCTCACCCAAATCAAGTTATTATGACCTTTATGAATCTTTCTAAAAATCAGCTCATACTGCATTTGTTTTCAGTGGGAAAAAATAAATATAAAGACAAATCTAATTTTGTTTCACAACAGTGGACCATCATTTTTTTAGTTTTTATTATTAATATTTTCCTACAATTTAGACTGATACTGAATTTTCCCCTTGCTACATGTCTCACAATAGTGAACCATCCTGCTTTTGGCAGTATGGCCTGCTACTTCAATTCTTAAAACAAAGATAGAGAATTTTTTATTTTCTCTTTTCTCCTTTGCATAGCACGTTATATCTCCTCACTTTATATTTGCTGAATAAATGACTATGGGCAGAAACATCCCATAATGCCTGACTGCTCCTAAATTAATGATGACTGCATTTAAGCATGATAAAACTCAGAGAGAATCCCTCAGCTTTAAGCATAAGATAAAACTCAGAATCCCTCAGCTTTAAGCGTATGATAAAACTCAGAGAGAACCCCTCAGCTTTAAGTGTATGATAAAACTCAAAGAGAACCCCTCAGCTTTAAGCATATGATAAAACTCAGAGAGAACCCCTCAGCTTTAAGCATAAGATAAAACTCAGAGAGAACCCCTCAGCTTTAAGCATAAGATAAAACTCAGAGAGAACCCCTCAGCTTTAAGCGTATGATAAAACTCAGAGAACCCCTCAGCCTCAGCATGTGCTTACTAGGAAGCAGATGGATTGACATAGAAATAGTTCACATATTCCACAGCAATGACCGGAATTCTGAATCTTCCTTTGCACCAGGGGCAGTAGAGGTTTTATTATTTGTTTTCCATCTGTGAATGTGTACATGTTGTTCTTGTCATAAAATAAAGCTGCATTGACTACCAGGCAAAAATAGACAACGAAGGATCCTGATTTCAAAAACTCCCCCATTTCATTGCTGCAAAATAACTATACATCACTTCCTTTTCCTATCTGTTCCCCTTCTATCATCTCCTCAGTGACAAGAAAAGTCAACCACAGAAACACAAAATAACCAGTCAATACACGATCCTGAATAACTGCATAAAAATTAGCTAGCAGATATATAACAGTTGCAGATATAATAAATTATTATAACTTTTTAAAGAAAAAAATCTCAGAAGTTGGCCTGGACTGTGGATTTGTCAGTTTGCACATGGTTGGGCCAGGCCATAATTTCTTATGCATATTTCACATTTCAGGTTCTATCACTATAAAAATGAATAGGTTAATTTATCCATCATGCTACAGTCAGTGTCAAAAATTCAGCAAGTTAATACAACTTTTATTCATCCAATATAAAGTAATTATTTTTATATAATTAATCCTCTCAAACTTTTTCCTCAAATTCTTGAAGGCTTAAATGACTTAGGTGCTTAAATGGCAAACACAGACTCAAGGGTTGCTAAAAAGAAAAGATCACCAGAGCCAGAAGAAGAGGGAGAAGAAGGTTCAGTATTTGGGTGGACTAAGCTGAAATAACAGTTGAGGGAATAGGTAAATCTAGTCAGAAAGGAAACCGGAACTCAAATATCCCCTCAGGAAACACCGCTGAGAGGTAAGGAGTTTCTAGAAACACCCTGTGAAAATACGTGCCATGCCATTACTGGAATCACTTTCAAATTAGATCGCTCAAATATTCAAAAGAATAATCTAAGAAAAAAAAAACTGCATTGTTGAAGAGCTAGACTAAGTGACCTCACAGGTCTTTTTCATCTCCACCTTAGAGAATTCTATTATCTGGTCTATCTATATGATAACCCCCTTTTAAAAAAAAAAAAAAAACTGCACTGCATTAAATTACCTATATACTTTCAGTGGAAAATAAAAAAGATGCGTACGGTGCACAAATAGCAGCCTGTGTAGATGTTCGCCAGGAAAAATGATTACAATTTAGAAAACAGAGATATGTTATCCTAAGAACCACAGGAGCACAGAAGATAGGCAAGATTCTACGAACTGATTTTGAAATGACATTTAATCGAATATTGAGTCAGGCTATCACTCTAGCATTGTTCTTTAGCTGTGTGAGCTCAGTTTTTAAATCTATAGCATGAGAAAGTGAATCATATATTACTATGGTCCTTACCTCTCATTATGAAAAGTTTACAATTTAAATTATAAATGACAATGCTGTGATAGCAAAATCATACTTTGACATAAATATTAAAGTGACAATATTTTTATGTGTGAAGTTTGTTACTGGAAAATTTTACATGTAATGATGCAGCAAAACATCTGGAGAGAAGAACTCCATTGTATTTTCCCAAGCAAAATTGCCAGGACTTTATTTCTCAATGAATGAAATTCACTGGGACAGAAGGCATCTTTCCCTTGCAGTATTGTGGTGCCAAAACTCTTCAGTGAGTACACCAAATGCCTCATATGTTCCATGTTTGTTCATATTTCTCTATCTCAGATGACTTCTGCTCCCTCTTTCTCTTCTTTAGACCCCTGTCTTCTGGTCCGTCATGCACTTTTTTTATCCTTTCAATATATTCACATAATCAATGTTTTTTTTTTTTTTAGAAATTTCCCCTTTCCCTCACTATAAAACTTTGTTTACAACTCTCATCTTAAACTTAAAATATGGTTTCATTTAGCAAACCTTTTATTTTACTTGTTTCTCTCTTTAGCCAGAATCTAATCCATGCCTTTTTAAAAACTATATTCTTTATTAATTCTGCTTCCTAGTGCTACTTTCTATAACCTAACTTATATGTCCATCCTTGCAATGAAAAGATTCTTCATAAATCTACAAAGTGGCCACCAAATAGAAAATTACAACAATGACTTTACTAACCTCAACTTTCTTCAACATGTATTTACTCACTCATACATGTTGGGTTCCATTTTAGGTACTGTGATGTAAGATAATTTGCTTGAACACACGTGGTATGGAAGTAGAGCACATTATTTAAGTAATCACACAGGTAAATATAAACTTTCAACCCTGGTTAGCATTTTAAAGAAAAGCACATTATACTCTGATAGCACATAACAAAGGCACTTGAATGTGCCTTTTGAACTAGAGGAAACATTCCTGAAGAACTGACATCTGAATTGAAGGACAGTGCACCCAGAGGTAAGTCTCAGAAGCATTTTTAATAGTGAGTGAATTGTTCAGCTTGAAATTGTCAAGTGATGACTTTGAAAATAATTTGAAGAATAAAAAAATAGTATAAAACAAGTCAAAATAAAAAGCAGACAGATCATGACTGAATCCTGGGAAAAAAAGCTATTATTTTCTCCAGTTGAGAAACAATGGTAGATTGGCATGAAGTAGTTGTTTTTGAAGACAGAAAGAAATGAATGAGCTTGAAAGATATTTATGAGGTACAGTCAACAATGACGGGTTACTTATGGAAGACGAGGATGAAAAGGGACATAAAAACCTGACTTCTACCACTGGATTTGGTGATACATGGGTTACACAGAGAATGAATAGAGGTCAACATTAATAAGGAGCTTTGGCTTGAAATCTTTCAAGGGTGCAGTGCCAGTGGAAACCCAGATAGATGTCAGAGAGATACCTAGATGGATATTATGATCTAAGGTTCTGAGAGAAGAACATATCTGGCTATGAAAATTTTGAGGTTTATTCATATATGTTTAATTGTCTGGGATTAATGTGAAAAGTCAGGGAAGGAAAGCCCAGCACGAGCTTCTTGAATGCTATCATTATATGCTGAGATGAACAAACAAGTGCAAAGGAGTCTCAGAGGAGTGAAAAATGAGGAGGGTGTGTTGCAGTGGTCCAAAGAAGAAATACTTCAAGAAGCAAAAGAGTTACTCCATAAACATCTCAACTAAAATATTATCCTTGTCCTTTCATCGATTGCATTTCCTTTATTTTTTCTTACTTTTTAACAATATATTTTCCTACATGTTTGTTTTCTGTTTATTTTCTGTCTTCCCTAATAGAAAGTAAGCTTCGTAACAGCAGGGACATTGTTCTGTTTATTACCATATCCCCAGTGCCTGAAAAGGGTCTGGAATTAATGTTGACTGAATATGACAATACTTCACAATTTCCAAAGCTGTTGAGGAGTCTAACAAGGCCTCTCCTACCGCATTTAGGGAATGAGAGGTCTTTACTTGCCTCACAAAGTTCTTCTTGGTAGGGTCTTGGAGTTGTGGAGTTGGGGGGCAGGGCGGTGAGAAGTGAACAGGGGCTGAGGGAGTGGAGAAACTAGGAATATAAACTTATTTCAAGATATTTGACTGTAAAGAGGAATCAAAAGGCAAGGTTATTCTTGGAATACAACGTAAGGACAAAGAAGCATAACCAAAATTGAAGGTTTGTGGGAAAGATACAGTTGGAAGAAAAATTCTGAAAGGGAAACAGTAGTGGAGATATCCTGAGAAAAGGGGGATAGGATGGATTATACAATGGGATAGTAAGTCTCTTCTACCTGCCCATAAAGTTGTATGAGGGGGAAGATGTAGGTAGGTGGAGCACTACACAAAAGTGGGAAGTTTTTATAATGTCAGATGGTGGTAAGTCCACATTTGAGTTAGCTTGGAATCAAATTACTACCAGCGTTTGCACTGAGCTTTCTTTGAGTATGGGACTGCCAACCCACTTTCTATGAAGAACCAGTTTTAAGTCCTAGAAATACTGTACCTATCAACTATCCTAAATTGAGAACAGGGCATAGGATACTGTTGAGAACAGAGGCATGAAGAGAAAAATACGTCCTATCACCAATATATAATGGAAGAAAATCAGTTGGTAATTTCTCCATGAGCAGGAGCAGGGGCTAACATGCATGACCTGGACAGTGCCATGATTAATGTGAGGATGGTTATTGGTGATAATGGTTAATGGTTGACTCATATGATGCGTTATAAATGATGCCAGTAAATATTTATATTGTAACATTGGAAGACAGGACATAATGAGATTTTGGGTCACTGTAATTTGCCTTTTCAAAAATAGGTAAAGTTTTTGAATTATGCTTTTTTTTTTTTAGAGGGATCTTGCTCTGTTGCCCAGGCTGGAGTGCAATGGCGTGATCTCTGCTCACTGCAACCTCCACCTCCCAGGTTCAAGTGATTCTCCTGCCTCAGCCTCCAGAGTAGCTGGAACTACAGGTGTCCGCCACCACGCCCAGCTAATTTTTTTTGTATTTTTAATAGAGAGGGGGTTTCACTGTGTTAGCCAGGATGGTCTCGAGCTCCTGACCTTGTGATCCACCCAGCACTCCCAAAGTGCTGTGATTACAGGCGTGAGCCACTGTGCCCAGCTGAATTATGCATTTTTTAAGTAAAACGTTCTCTTCATAAATTGTGCTAAGCAGACATAAACAGACATTTTATTTTCTCTGTTGTGAACAAAAAAATTACCAGATCACATCTTTTAGAGGAAGTAGAGAGAACTCCAGAAATAGCATTGACTCTTAGGCATCTCCAGTGCAAGCTTTACACAAATATCCTTTTCCAGTCTCGCAGTTAATTTTTCAAGTGTACACATACCAGTTACTCTTTTGCCATTTTTTTCTCTGGTGATGAGTACGGTCACCGTTTTTTCCTGCTTATGTTACATGTCTATCTCATGTGTATATAGTTTGGCTTTCTTTTTAAACGTACCTGTCTATATTACTATTTTCTTTAGAACATTAGGAAATAACTAGGTATCCATAACACTACAAATAATGTTTGACAAATATTTTTAAAAATGAGAAATAAATTACCTGCACATGTGTTCTCTTTTGTCTCTCTGTTAACAGTATTTTGACTCAAAACCTTGCTACTGTCTTGTCAATTATCATAATTCAGAGAACATCTTTTCCCTGATAAATTGTATAAAATGCTGCACATTCACAGATATTGAAGAATTTATCATAATGTGAAGAAGATTGATCATTGAGTAAAAAAAGTACACTCTCAAGATGTCTTATTGAACTTGATGCATCTCATCATTGAAAACACCAATAATCAAAACATTCAACGTCCTATGATAAAAAGTTTCATCTAACTAAAATAAAATTATTGTAAATAAATTACTTTGAAATGAAAATAAACATGTAAAAATAAGACTATAGAGTATATATATATTAAGCAATATTTTCAAAATATTTAGCAAATTCAAAAAAAACTATAATACATTATTTCTAAATGAGTCCTCCTATGAGAAACATTTTATGTAAGAAAACTAACTTATTCTTTTCTTTAATCTCAGAGATCCGAGTTTCCCTCATTAACTAGTTTCCACAATAGGATCAGAGTCCAAGGCAAACCATAATTTTTCTTACTACTTTTTTTTCATAATATATACTCCTCTGAACTCTTGATTTTCTTTTTAATTGAAAGGGCAAAATCTTCACTGTGTTGTCTGTTGGAAAAGAATCAAGTCAGCCAACTCTACACGTAATGTTATCTAATAAGATAACTAGCTAGAGAAATAGCAATGCCTAAACATTCAATTTTTAAATGACTTGTACAGACATTCAGTTATTCCCCATTCTTGTTAAACAGCTATTTATATTGAAAGTGCATTTTAAACCAGGAAAAAAATAAATAAATGTGTATTAAGAATACTGTACCCTGTATGCAGTGATGGAAAAATAGAATTTCATGATAATGTTATGGATTGAGAATACTGTGTTGAGAATACTGTGTGATTGGCTGGCAGCATTATTTAACTATTTTGTTTCACAGGTAGGATTCAGACTCCTTATAGGTTAATCTTTGCACTTCCTGCACATGACCTCCCTGATCAGCCACGCTGGCAGTGCTCACACATCTTAGCTCTGCCAGTGCCTGCCATGGTGACGAAGAAACGCAGAACACCCACATTAGGGATTGATCAGTGGACACCAAGCTGCCCTAAGCTAAACTGAAGAGGATTAGACTCCCACATTTTACTTAAATGGAAAACTATTACCACCATGTTAAGAAAAGTTATTTTGGCCAGGCACAGTGGCTCATGCTTGTAATCCCAGCACTTTGAGAGGCCGAGGTGGGCAGATCACTAGGTCAGGAGATCGAGACCAGTCTGGCCAACATAGTGAAACCCATTTCTACTGAAAATACAAAAAATTAGCCAGATGTGGTGGTGTGTGCCTGTAATCCCAACTACTCGGGAGGCTGAGGCAGGAGAATCACGTGAATCTGGGAGGCGGAGGTTGCAAGGAGCCGAGAACACGCCATTGCACTGCAGCCCATGTAACAGTACGAGACTCTGTCTCAAAATAAATAAATACATAAATAAATACATACATAAATACATAAAGAAAGTTATTTTCTTTGTTTCATTTTTGTTACTTTCTATTTTTTCTTTTTTTCTTTTTTTTTTATTTTTTACAAAGCACTGTGTACTCAAAGAGAATTAGTAAATACTAAGCTCCCAAAGTACAAAAAAATCAACTTACTGGGACAGTCATAAGTGCAATTCATACTTTAAATATTTTAAATGATATTATGGTGCTTTGAAGAGAGGACGCTGGTATTTTGAAATCAAGTCCAAACATTTTAGCGATACTATCATTAATAAGGAATACAAATTCATATTAAAATACTGTTTTACTTTTAGTCCTTATATTCACTGTAATAAACAGCAGATTTGTAAGCAGTTTTCTATGTTCATAGAGGCTATGCCAGTAAGGATTGATGAGAATTCAGGGGGTACATCATTAAAAAGGAGACAATGAAAGATAAGACGAAAGGTCAAAGAATCCAATGCCATTAGCTCTTGTCACCTTGTACTATGTATTCTCATTTAGAATTAAACTAAAATTAATGATCAAGTGTACATTAAACCAGTGGAAGTTAAGCATGTTAGTGTGGGTGAGGATCTGAGTAAAGAAGCAGATAGAGTCAAATGGAATGAGCCAAGAAAAATTAATTAGATGACATCAACTCTATGGTGATTGTGAAGAAGGTTATGAAAAAAGGTTGAAAAAGACCAGAGGGATTTCCAGGTAAAAGGAATGGCATAGGGCATATTCTCGCTTTTTTCACTCAATCTGTCTCCATAATTTTACTCTTTAAAGAAAGGCTTCTTGGATAAAATTAAAAATTGGGGTAAAATAAGAGGTTTAATTTTTTAAAACAAATAGACACCAGGATTCATGACAAATAGTACATCAAGTAAGATGAAAGACATTTAAATATTGATCAAAATCATGTCACACATATGTTGAAATAACCAAAACCATTTTCCTGACAAAATTTGGATAATTCAGTCAAAATGTATTAAACATATCTCTATTTATTATAGTGATATAATATAAATCTTCTCAGATGGTTACCTTTTTATATTTGATGTCACTCATAAAAAATATCTCTGGGAAGCAAACTTTGGCATCACAAGGCTACGTTAAGATAAATAAGGTAATTTATACAATTTCATTGACATTATGCAGAGCCCTTTTGTTCCAGTGTGTTTTTGTCAAAGTATAAATTAAAATTGTATTGATATTTGAAACACCTTCAGTTGCCTAACACTAAGTTACTATTAATTATTTTATTGTATTTAACATTCAGCTAGAAGTAAAATCTATATATGTCAATTTCTGTGCTGATTTTTTTAATAAATGTATAGAAATAAAATAGGTCATGTTAAGGCTCTTATTAGTATGATATGAAGGTCTTATTTCCTTTGCAAATCACTAAAATCAAGGCAACTAATTGTATAACAAGATTGGAAAGAATTTGCCATCATTGGAACCTTTGAAAATGAATATAAAAATGTGTAAGTTTTAGAAACCGGGCAGTTTTAATTCTCACTTCAGCTACCTAGTGTGCTTCCTCAAAGCTGAGCCTAGCACTTAAACAGCGATGTAGATGGCATACTTTTCCCATTCTTAGTGGAGGTTTTGAAATAAATGCTCAGTAGTAGATCAATCATAGATGAATATAAAGCAATGGCGACCTTTTTACTTTGTTCTGCTTTATAGGAGAAATCTGAAACTGTAAGAAATTAGTAAAATATATATACAATGTCACTGTTTATTGGATATCATGATTTCTTTTAAAAATACTGAAATATTTGCATTTTATATTTCTTTGAACAAGTGAAACAACCTACTACATGAATCGATTGAACTGGATATTAATTCAGCTCTGATTTTTTGAAAAAAATTATAAAATGCTTTTGAATATAACTAGTGCTTAGTTTACTTAGCTATGCATTTAATTATCTTTTTTGTGGGCTTTAAGAAGCCGATCTATGCCTTACCTAAAACTAATTGTGATTTTGATCATCTAAAACACTACTTTTTAATTCACTGGTTTAATTCATTCACTCATGTAATTAATTAATGACTGAAAGTTTAAAGTGTAACCCTCCAAGAAGGGTGCAACATGAAGCACTAAGTGCCTGATACTACAAAGACAGCACTTGAAAAAACACACAAAATTTACATCAGTTTTCTGTTCACACCCAGGGATACAGAAATCTCTCCAGCCCTCCAAGCAATGATGGTGGTTGATTCTTTGCAGCAGACACAACATCTACAGGGGGCTCAAAACACTTTGACCCAGAGGAGAGACTATCCACGTCTCTCATCATGATCTTCCACCCGTTTTCTGACCCCAGAAGTCCTAAACTTAATAATCTTGTTTTTCTTTTTTAATTCATAGAGAAGGGGATCAAAATTACAGTTACCTATATCCATTAGGTTGAACATCAGTAATTAGACATTATGATAAGTTAGAAATTTTCACCTTGGTGATATTTATACATAAAACTTACGTAGTATTCTGTTCTCACACTGCTAATAAAGGCATCCCTGAGACTGGGTAGTTTATAAAATAAAGAGGTTTAATTGTCACACAGATCTGCAGGGCTGGGGAGGCTTCAGAAAACTTATGATCATGGCGGAAGAGGAAGCAAACATGTCTTTCTTCACATGGCAGCAGGAAGGACAAGTGCAGAGCAAAAAGGGGAAAAAACCCTTATAAAACCATCAGATCTTGTGAGAACTCACTATCATGAGAACAGCATGGAGGTATCCACCCCCAGGATTTAATTACCTCCCACCGGCATCCTCCCAGAACACGTGGGGATTATGGGAACTACATTCAATTTGGGTGGGGACACAGTCAAATCATATCACTTGCTGAGCAAATTAATAATATGAGAAAAACTGTTGCACTGAGATTGTTTAAACTGTTCAATAGGTCCACGTGGTTTTGAATATGTTCCAGTAATTTCAGAATTTCTGGTTCCTCCAGACATAATTCATTGCTAGATGATTGCACATATACCTTCATTATGCATGCAAAATCACTAAGCCAAGAGAGGTTAACCAAAACATTGAACACTAATGTTCAACACATTGATACACTGAACACTAACTATTGTAACAGAGACAATTGAATCTACAGTGCTATGCTTTCCACTGAAGTCATTTGCTTAAAATTACATGTGAATTGCCAATATTTCTAACATTATCATTAAATTGGTAAAACAATTGTGTATGCCACAATTGAATATATTAAAATACATTTCACAATCACTTTTAATTTTGTATATTTACAATTGTATACATATTCTCCATGTCTTAGATTTACGACCTTATAAAAAGAAAAATGAATTATTTTATCAATAGTAATATTAACATTTTAAGTAAAAATTTATCTGTGAAATTATTTTATCATTGTCATATTAAATAATAACAAATAAATCTCCTTGAGAAATTAACTTGTACTTTTACCTGAGGTAAAAATAGTGGCCCTTATTATAATGAGTTTTTTATAAGATATCTAGATATCGCCCACTGTTTTCACTTTAGATGGGCATTTATTTCTTCATTAAAAATGTCTCATGCTTTGTGAATTAAACATTTACAAAGTTTCTAACATTGTTATTACAATAGCAAAAGAGTCAGGCACAGTGGCTCACACCTGTAATCCCAGCACTGTGGGAGGCCAAGACGGGCAGATCACCTGAGGCCAGGAGTTCGAGACCAGCTTGGCCAACATGGTGAAACCGTGTCTCTAGTAAAATACAAAAAAATTAGCCAGGCATGGTGGCACGCACCTATAATCCCAGCTACTCAGGAGGTTCGCTTGAACCTGGGAAGTGGACGTTGCAATGAACCGAGATCATTGTGCCACCATTGCGCTCCAGCCTGGGTGACAGGGCAAGACTGTGTCTCAAAAAATACATAAACACATAAATAATACATTTTTAAAAAGACAGTATCAAAATAAAATCACGTGTTTTTATTCTGGAATTTCCATCTAGAATACATTACTTTCAGCCAAACAGTAACCAATTCTAGAAAAGTGACCTTTCAAATAGAAGTTTTGGCTCCTAATACTTTATTATGTACATTACTTGTTTAGTATGTACATGAATGATGTGTGTCTATTCAAAATACTTTGCTTTTATAAATGGCATTTCATTCAGATTTATGAGAACTTTTTGAGAACGTGCTATAAAAATATTTACATGTATTTCAATTAGATCTCACCATAAGCTGTACAGGCATTTCTTCCTCATAAGGCACAAAGCAACTTTGGCCCTGCACTGAATATCCCCTGAGAGCTGACTTCCCAACAGGCATTAGTTCAAAAGGCATTTGATGCTAACTACATAGTTTCCTATTATTTTTTTTTCAAATAACACGACTAGAATAGACATAAAATAGTACTTTCTTATCATTATATTGTTACCTAATCATAGTAAATTTTCCTATTCTTTTTCTTATTAAAAAATACCAAGTAGTTTTTCCTACATTATCTTGACATATTCATTTAACAATCTTTTGGGAGGCTCGTGGTGTATGTCTTTAAGTTTTTTTTTTTTTTCTTTTTAGAAAATATCAAGAAAAAATTATTAAATATTTTAACATCTATTTAAGGAAGCAGATATATTCCTTACACTTCACAATTTCTTGGAGATTCTTTTTAAAATAGCTTAGAATACTACACTTTCCACTCCAGGGAAATCATTCCTTTTTCCCACTCAATCCATGAGTAATCAAAAATATGTGTTTATCATTTATTAAGCCAACCATCATTTGCAATACCCCATGGAATTCATGTTTTAGATCTTAATATATTGTTCCATAATTTTCCCCTCAGTTTTAATTTTTTTATATATGCAGCCTAAGTGCAGGTGAAAAATAGGATTTTTTTCTTCACCTTTTTAGGGAAAATGGTATTAGTTGAAGGCTTTGGGTATAAAAAAAATTCACATTAAATAGGCTTTGCATAGGATTTTGGTTTAAACTACCAATTTAGATAGAACTTCAATTTTAAACCATAATTCTTCCCAGACTTCCTTAAAACTCAGCCCAGGTGAAGAAAAAAGAAAGACATTTTGGCTAAGTTGCCTCATGACTGTTTTTAATGAACATTTTGCCAAGCTCTGCTCATGAATACCAAAAACACATGTGATCTAGCAAAAGATGGAACATAAAACCTTAAATATCCTGTCCATATCAAGAAGACTGGGAAATACTGATCCTTTAAAAATAATTTCTGATTTTATGTGGTATTTTTTGTCACAATGTGAGCACAATTTAAATGTCTCAATGGCCAAAGCTCCCGTATTAAAGGTCTCTGAAAGCAGAGACTCATGTCTGAGGTGTGACTCAGGGGGAATCACTTCCAGGAGAAAGACACAAATGCCAGTGCCACGCACGTAATGAAGCTAAGTGGCAGCTGAAAAAATTCATCAAAAACGTGAACTCCCCAGGAGACGCTGACTCAATATGTCAGTTAATTGGATACATTATGCGATCATCCAGTGAGTGACCTCTCAGCAGAGCAGGATTTAATGATGACAATTATTTGAGAAAAGAGGAAGACAGGGGAGGGTCTATGTTATAAAATAAGTTATTTAAAACATAAGATAAAACCTTAAACCTGAGTCCTTTTCAAACACTTTCTTTTTCATGGTGTTAAAGAAATAAATCTTAAAATCTTACCTGTTGGAATGTCCTCTGGCATTTAAAAGAGAGAATAATGAAAAGTAAAGGACAGGCTTCAAAGTAACTGGCACTTTATATGTGCATTTAATCTAAAAAATCCTAAGGCATCGCCTAGTAACATAGAAACAAAAGAGCTAATATCCCATATATCTCGAGGAGGGAAAAAATGTTGTATAAACAAAACTTGAACAGATAATTCCTACAGTTAGGTTTCCAATTATATGTTGATGTGGCCCAGTTCTTGTGACACACATTATTAAAAAACCTTTTAGGATGCTTGTTGTACATACCATTCTTTATATATACATATATATAATTCAGAAATAAGAACTTTAAAAAGTCAATGTATAATTAAATATTTAGTGCATTTGTAAAATAAGGTCTACATGTTTTGAATAACAGAGTATGTAATATAATGATAAAATAATATTTTACTGACTTTTTAAATTATACATAATTGTGAATTATAAGCATCTAAAACTGAGGTTATCCCAGGTTAGTATGAGCCCTCTCCCAGTAGAATAATCATGCATATCATCTTTTGAAAGACTAGAAAATAAAAGCCATTGACATTGCTTCAGCTATATATGGTAATTGGAGCCATGGTATAATAAACATCAGCACTTGTCTTATATAAACACAGAGGAGAAACACAATTCCAGGGGAAGTCACAGCTTTTAAAGTTATTACTTAACTTTCTTGTCCAGTTATAAAGATGTACTTTCACATTTTCTTTATTCATTTTGTTTGTTTCAGTTTTTTTTTTTTTAATTTTTGTTACTGAGTAAGCAAAATTTATGTAGTTTTTCTTTTAACTACATAATTCTGTCTAGTGGGCAAATCACGAAACAATAACTAAATTAATTCATTTTAGGTAGGATAATCATGTATCTGTCCTGGTAATTACCATGATAGTTTTTTATCCAATCAAAAATTTTAAATTTATTTGCAACTTTTTCATCAAAGACTTTTTAAAAAATTATTTATTTTTTAGAAAGGGTCGTGCTCTGTGCAGTGGCATGCTTCTGCCTCACTTCAACCTCTACCTCCCAGGTTCAAGGGATTCTTGTGTCTTAACCTCCAAAGTAGCTGGGATTACAGGTATGTGCCACCATGCCCAGCTAATTTTTATATTTTTAGTAGAGACAGGTTTTTGCCATGTTGCCCAGGCTGGTCTCAAACTCCCAACTTAGAGTGATCTGCCCGCCTAGGCCTCCCATAGTGCTGGGATTACAGGCTTCAGCCACCATGCACAGCTGGCTTTGTTTCTTCAAACTTAAACTATCTGTTACTAGAATTTTTAGGAAAAGATGTAGGCAGAGTATTTAAATGAATATACTATCACTATTATAATTTAGAATATCAAGTAATCTTTAAAATTAGCCTTTTAGAAAGCATGCTTACTTTGCAAAATGTTTGGTAAAACTATTTTAATAAATACATGAGCCCCATATTTTAATAAATACATGAGCTCCACATTTAATAAATACATGACACTAAACTTTGGTGCCAGGCTTGTGGAACGAGCCCTGATGCACGCCTTTCCTACCTGTGCAATCTTCAATTGAATGGGCCTTCCTCATACTGGTAACAAACATGGGGACTAAGTGGAAGTTGGGAGGACTGGCCTTCAATTTCCAGTTTCTTAGCAATATGAATGATCAACCTCAGATCCCTCAATTCTTAAAGAATGGTGACATCTATATTAAGATGCTGAATTATCGACAAGAATTTTAAATAACCAAACATAACCTAAAAAGTTTGTATATAAATTCATGGGCACAAATGAATATAGTGTATATTTATATACTATTTATATATGTGTATAAATAGTATGCTGTCTTCAAATTAAGGCAGATTTATCTGGTGTTGATAATTAAAAATAAAAATATTATACTTTTTGTCAAAAATGTATCATTTTTACTTACTTTACCTTTCTTGAAAGTGATAAAATATAAAGAAGGAAATTTTTCCCTCCTTATAAATATTGATACTTTTACAAAATTAATTAAAATAACTCCATAAGTGTTATTACTGCTACTATAAAAATGCTATAAAGTATGCTTTTAAAATAATAAAACATGTGTTCATCTATATTTTACAAGTAATGGTTTTACATAATATATTAATGATTCTGGAACCTACTGGATAGCATAAAAAAAGCATAACCATATTTTCTTGCTAGCAATCAGCATTGAGTCTCAAGAGTTAAACTAATAGGATTGTTGATGCTTTCATTTCTTCATGAATCTTATATAATTATTTGTTATTATGAACTTTTTGCTACTATCAAAATGTCTAATATAAAAATATCAGTAATAGTCTCTGTTATGTGAGATATTTCATTTTTTAATATACATATATATACACACACACCAATGAAGGAATTCTTTGGAAATATGTATACACACACACACATAGGCACACGAATAAAGGAAATCTTTAAATTGGAAAATAAAAAGGTCAAGGGATGAATGGTAAAAGGGGAAGAGAAAGAGAAATCCAACTCAGAGAGGTTGTGGCTTGTCAGAGGTTTCTTCTCCACAATTTTGTCAGCTGATAATTTCTCCCAATTTCCTGTGCCCTGTAAAATATCCCTACCATCGCTACCATTGCCCATGCCAAAAATTATCACATATTTTATCATTTATTTGTTGTTTTCCTGCATTTTCTGTGACATGTAGTCATCATTGTGACATCAATTATTAAGTTTCTCTGAAGAAAGGCTGTAAAAACTTGCCACATTTTTTTCAAAATTAGATTTTCTTAACTCCATTTGATATGAGAACAAACTAAAAGAGAAACAATTGAAGCACCTCTCCCCCTACTTAATCAATATACACTTCACATTTCAAAAAGACTCAACCTTTGTTCCTATCTATTCCTACAAATTCCTAAAATGTATTTTTATGCAAAAAAGGACTTATTTTTTAAAATGTCTCCTGGCTACACTAACCCTGCTATGACTGCAACATTTCAGGTGTCTTTAGCATTGATGCATTTTCCTAAGTCTAATATTAATCTAGAATATGTTTGTTAAACTCTACCTTTTCTACTTGATCAAGTTTCTCTAAAGCGGGGCTTTTTTCTATTCTATTTACTATTCAAAACACTTGAAGCCGTAGTAGGATAATACTGGATGACAATAATTCATAGTGGAAAAGGAATGAGTAATATTCAAAGGTTGATTTGCAATGGGTTGGTAGAGAACATATACTATTACATATATAATACTGTATATTTTTCAGATTAAAATAATAGTGTATATCTTTCATCTCCATGAGATAGAAAACAAATAATGCTATATAAGTGAATTGTGTTATATTATCACACATATATTACATTATGCTCCTTGAGTATTATATACAATTCCTCTATTATTAGTATACTTCATGAAGACTCGTTAATTAAATGAAAAGAGATCAATTAATATTGCATGTCTCAGCAAAAATATGTTCTAGGAGTTTGAACATACTCCCCATCTCCTTCGCATCATTAACCTTTCCTTTTTCACTTGTGTGACATTTTTCCTAGCGACTGTGTAGCATGAAGCCCTGTCCCAGCAAGCACAGCATCTGTTTGAAGGACATCCAGGGAGGAACAGCCAGTTGTGCCGCGGCCAGATTTGTACTCCACTCCCTCCCAAGGGAATTGAGGAGGGAGACAGGCATGTGTGCGACTGCCCATGTGCCAGCCTCGCTGACTGGCTAGCTAGGTGTCTGCCCGTGGTGTCATGCTGAAGGTTCCTTGAACCAGTGCTCAGAAGGTAAATGCTGTTTCTTTTGTTTTTTTTTTTTTCTCCTCTTCAAAAAGACAAATGCCTTAATAACTTTAACGCAGCTGATATTAACCAGCGTGGCTCTACTGCAATATGTTTTATTATGAAGCAAATAGATAGGTACTATCAACCTCCAGAAGAGCTCAATTCTAATAAAAAGAGAAAACTTTCCAAAGATGAATGATGATCAAAATAGCCAAGAATCCCTGGAGGTGTGAAACCACTCAATTCCATGCCACTAACTTGTTTACTAGTTCAAGCAAACGGACATTCTTATTAGCTGATGATATTTACCAAAATCAGCTTTCAGCTAGTTGAAAAATCATGGGTGAAAATAAATGAATACAAGTAAACAAAGATAAGAAAAGGAGTAGACAGAGGCTTCAGAGATTAAAAGCTTGAACATTTCTAACATCAGTGAGCACTTCTAGTCTTTGTGGGAATTAAAATGTCACAATGGAGGTAAACACAAGGAAAAGCACCGCAAATCTGTCATACTTATTGTAAGGGCAAATATCCTTGCTCTCATTAGAATTTCCTCAAGTTGCAGTGTTCGAGAGCAGCTGCAAAGTAGCTGCAAAGAAACTATATATTACTTTCTTTATGAATAGCACTTGTATAAAAGAGGGGTGATGTGCAATATATTTTGGAGATATATATATATATACACACACACACACACACACACATAAACGTAAGTATTATAAAAGTGCACCCCTAGTGCACTTGTATAAAAAAGGGGTGATGTGCCATATACTTTGAATACATATATATATACACACACACAACACAAAATAAGTATATATATATATAGTGTGTATATATAGTGTGTGTGTATATATATACACACTCTATATATAGTGTGTATATATATACTCTATATATACTATGTATACATGTATACTATATATAGTGTATATATACTCTATATATACTCTAGATATACTATGTACCATATATAGTGTATATATACACTCTATATATACTCTCTACTACATACTATATATAGTGTATATATACACACTATGTATATTTTATATATACTATATATACTACATATAATATGCTATATATTTTATATATACACAACAAAATAAGTATTATAAAAGAATAGGTAGCTCACCCAACTGGGAGAGATAGCTCATGCCTGTAGTTCCAGCACTTTGGGAAGCCAAGGCAAACGGATTGCTTGAGCCCAGGAGTTTGAGGCTACAGTGAGCTGTGGTGGCACCACTGCACTCCAGTCTGGGCAACAGAAGGAGACCCTGTCTCCAAAAAGAAAATTTAAAAAGAAAAAAAAAGAAAAAGAAAATTAAAGAAAGAAAGAACAGGTATCTCAAAGTTCCAGGTTCAGCTGTATGGAGAGATGATGAATCTAGAACTACATTTTTTTGGCAGCTCTAGATGGGTAATAATAGCGTCACCATGTTTATTTAAATGATATTATTTAAATTTAGTTTCTCTTCTGTTTACTATCTACTATATTTTTCTCAAAATATATCATATCAGTTTTTAAAGCTGTTATTAGAAATTAGGAAACTAGATACCAGTGGTCGATACAATGCCAATTTTTAAAAATCACTGGATTATCATATTCACTATTATATCTACTCCTAACTATATAAACTTACTATTTTTTTGATGGCGACCAATATTTTATTATGTTTGGACATAACCAGATAACACCTGGTTTCTGGATAACTTCACCCTGGTCATCCTAGCCCCAAAAATCAGTACAACATTGGCCAGTTAGAATACAATTACTAATCTAGCCTTGCACAGGGATCCCCAACCCTCAGGCCCGTGAAAAAGTATTGGTCCGTGGCCTGTTAGGAACAGGGTCACACAGCAGGAGGGAAGTGATGGGCCAGTGAGTGAAGCTTCATTTGTATTTACAGGCGTTCCCCATTGCTTACTCTGAGCTCTGCCTCCTGTCAGATCAGCACCGGCATTAGATTCTCATAGGAGCACAAACCTTACTGTGAACTGTGCATGTGAGTGATCTAGGTGGTGTGTTCCTTATGAGACTCTAACTAATGCCTGATGATCTGAAGTGGAACAGTTTCATCCCGAAACCATTCCCCAACTTGAGGTCGAGGTCTGTGGAAAAATCAGCTTCCATGAAACTGGTGGTCCCTAATGCCAAAAAAGAATTTAAAAAATCGAATAAAAACAGAAAATTCTCCAAATATGAATGATGATCAAAACAGCCAAGAGTCCTTGTAAGTGTGAAACCACTCAATTCCATGTCACTAACTTGTTTACTGTTCAAACAAATGGACATTCTTATTAGCTGACAGTGTCTATCAAAATCAACTTTCAGCTGATTTTGATTTTTCAGGTCAGTGGGAACCACTGCCTTACAACATTTGTTTTTAAATTCTAGGGGAAAGGTCTCAGTGTGTGTGTGTCTCTAGGGGTGTGTGTGTGTGTGTGTGTGTTTCGTTGTAACATAATTATGAGAGCACTTTATTGGAAGGATTTTTAATACACAGCTTGACCCATTTCTTCCCTTTGACTGAATGCCTTGAAAGAATGGTATAGTCGAAGAGAGCAATACTGCATAGCCATGGCCTGCCACAGCAAAGAATTAATTAGATGTGATCACTAATTGAGCTTATTTTCTTAGAACTGTTAGAAACTGACCAGCAGAAGCACTTGCCTTAGAGCTTCTGATAGATTCCATTGAGATCAATGAAACGACAGCTAGAAAGTTAAATGGAAGCCTTAGGTCAGTTGATGGCTTTTCTTCTGCTATTAAAGATGCATTACCGCAATCTCTGCTTGTGGATGACTTTAACACCTCGTCACACCCAACAAGTGTGGATTATGTCCTATAAGGATGATATTTACAGCATTGAGAAAGGATGTAGTTTGGAATGTTCATAAGTGACTCATAGAGAATAAAACAGGTCTGGACAACATCTTCTCAACACAGAACGGCTACAGCCTTGCTGTAGAGTGAGTCCAGCTGCTACGTGGGAAGGGAGTTGGATTCTTAATAACAAGGTCAGCATAACACAAGTATTTGGTGAGCAAAAAGGAGGTAGTAATGAGGAAGGAGAAAATGCTTCACAATTTAAACAAAAGACACCATCAAAAGGCACTTCTTTTTATTGAGTACCTTAATATTTTAATAATAATTTTAACTGTTACATGAAAGGTTCTCTAATTTTTTTTTTTTTTTTCGTATTTGGCATTAGTTTATGGCTTTCTACCATGCATGTAATGGAAAGCCAACTTTAAACCCGGAGTAATTGAGAGGATGGGCTTGCCAGAATAGAATATCCTAAAATGCTTTCATAATATCTAGTAAAAAGGGATTGCAGATAAGAAGAATGATATGCAAACAAGGGAAATGAGCAGGATAAGGAGAGGCTGGGAACTGCAAGCCAGCTCTGCAGTGTTCAGTTTTTTCTGGTAGGAGCTGCGCATTTACCAGCTCCATGACATGGCGATGGCTGCTTGGTCCACCAGTGGGAAGTGGGGATTACAGCAGAACCATCTTTTGTGTAGTTTGCAAGCACTATGCTCAGTTTTCTGACATTTCTGTTGACTTCGTTCTAGGATATTATTTAGAAAGTGGTTTCAGAAAACATATTAGGCAACAAAATATTCATAAGTACTTGAAGTTCAGGCATTTGTCTTTGGGTGCACAGTACTCGTTTTTCTGGAGTTCAGTATAAACCACTAGTTTTGATCTGAGGCTCCAGCTTCTGAAGAAGCAGATACAACCAATCAAGCCCTATGTGTTGAGATGGCAGTAGCATATTATTAACCAAAAAGAGTCATTGGTTATTATTCTATGGAGACCTTAATGGAATATAATTCTAAAGATTAAGTCTTAAATATTTGTTTATAAAACATAATTTATTGGGGGAACTGCCCTAAAGATGCTCTTCTTTCACTTCCATTTTACCAAATGTCTTTTTTTTTTTTTTTTTTTTTGAGACGGAGTCTCGCTCTGTCGCCCAGGCTGGAGTGCAGTGGCGCGATCTCGGCTCACTGCAAGCTCCGCCTCCCGGGTTCACGCCATTCTCCTGCCTCAGCCTCCCGAGTAGCTGGGACTACAGGCGCCCACAACCGCGCCCGGCTAATTTTTTGTATTTTTAGTAGAGACGGGGTTTCACCGTGGTCTCGATCTCCTGACCTTGTGATCCGCCCGCCTTGGCCTCCCAAAGCGCTGGGATTACAGGCGTGAGCCACCGCGCCCGGCCTACCAAATGTATCTCAACAAAATGCAAATAAATGTAAGCAACCACAATTGGGCATAGAAAATTTGCTACCCTTCTTCTGATTTATTTTTTCAGATTACATAATAATAATATAAATTGGAAGCATTTTGAAATGTCATTACCTCCATGTTATCTGCAAGTAATTTAGATAATCGTATCTGTTTTATAATTCTTTGTTTTCTTCTATTTCTCATTAGCTTTTACACTCATAATTTTTATCTTTTTATTTGATTTTAAGCATATTGAGAAGATTCTGGCATTTTCTATAAATTTTCATAAATTGACACTACTTTTATAACCATGTTAATACTGTGTTTTGCTGGAGATGCTTGAAAGACATGTTTTGTTACATAAAATACAATGTACTGTTTAGAGGCACATTTGCTTTGATTTAATAGCACTGGTTTAAAAATAGATAAAATTATATTAAGTCATAATTAATATTAGTTGAAAATTGATAATTATTAAATCTATGGAAGAAACTTTCAACATTGTAAAATTTGTTTTCACATTTTTAAAAAGCTAATATTTTATTAAAAGTCCTTGTAATATTGGTTATTTTTAATTTGTCTTAATAATAAGATTTTTTTGTCATTACTCCATCAGTGACTAAATGTCATGTACCAATCAAATAGCAAGCCAAATTTAGTGTTTAGGAAACACTACATATCTCCACACATATAACTCTTTTTGGTGAATGAAAATAAAACTTCACTGAAAAAATGAACATCAGTTTGACAAATCTCTTTAAAATATTTTATCCAGTTGCAAACCATATTATGTTAAATAATTTCCTAGCTTTGTCTTCTCCATATAAATAATCATCATCCTTTGACCCTTTCATCATCATCTATTGCCATTATCTGAACTAATACAAATTCTTTCTTTCCATTCATTGCTGATTGGGTCACTATAAGTTTGTTTCCTGTCTAACATTAAACGATGGGGCCCAAGCTTAATGAATATGACTTTTACAATATGGTGCAAGCCCTGACTGATGTCCTTGAATTGTATCATTGAAATAACAGTTATTCCTTCTTAAATGCACATATTAAAATTGC
This sequence comes from Macaca mulatta, assembly GCF_049350105.2. Taxonomy (NCBI): domain Eukaryota; kingdom Metazoa; phylum Chordata; class Mammalia; order Primates; family Cercopithecidae; genus Macaca; species Macaca mulatta. Next base: position 99,302,160 of record NC_133422.1, on the reverse strand, counting down.
ACAGTGACATTTTGGACCCCACACTAGTGTTGTTTGCTTAACTTTCCTGCTTCAATTCACACATGACAGACACATTAATCAGCTCTACCACTAAGCTGTTGTCCTGAAGTTCAGTGATGTTAAGAAAAAAAAAAGCATAGCATATTTGCTATTTAAATAAAGTATTATTTATGTTTACTTTCATGCAATCAAAAATGGCCAATATACAGATTCTATTAAACAACATAAACTTCAAAATATCATTTTATTTGATGTTGGTATGACTTCATTTAAAGTTAGTATAAAGTGTCATTAGACACAGCAAAGTATTATATAAATGTTAAGTTTCACTTTAAGTATTTTGAAGACCACTTTCTCTTCAAGAATTCTGAAAATATTTTATATTATATGGCTTTAAGAAAAATATATCAAAATATCAGCCGATAATAGATAAAAATTAATGGCTAATGACTGATTCTTTGTATTTATAAATGAAGGTTTTTTGATGCTAATTCTTCTGAAAATGTCTCAATTCTACTTGAAAAGCATTGGCAAATCATTTAAGATGACATTATGAATACGGATTTAATAAAGAAAATCCTCTAAATTCAGAATAAGAAGCCTCCTAGTTTGAAGTTCCAAGACTGAGACTTTCAGGGTTCATATTATATCCAATGTGACATCTGCGGCAGCCGCGGTCTTTATTTTCCTTGCACAAACAGCAAGGGGAGAAAACTCCACCTAAGGGTCCTGAGTATATTCCTCCAACAGACAATGCTGCGTGACTGACAGAAAGCTAATAGGTACGATTCACAGCTTACTTACCACTTGAACTGACTAATCCAAGATCTATAACAACTTTACTATAATTACATAAACTAATGAGAAACTAAATAGATAATACATTAGATTGTAAGTCTGAAGTTTAAATGATGCACTACAGAGATAGATTACATAGCAACTTTGTATTTAATATAGAAAAGTGATGGTAATAACACTCATTTAAGCCATAGGAAATTACTGTTTTATAGGTGAAAATCATTGAATATTGGCAATTTCCTATGACTTAATCTACAAAGGACATTTAGTGTTTCAATCAATAAACCAAATGTCAATTTGTCTAGTTGAAATCTTGCTCTCCTTCTTTACTGGCTGTGAGATCACAGGCAAATTACCAAGCTCTCTTTTCCTCAATTGCCTTGACTATTAAAGGTAGATAATAATACCACTTATTTCAGATAATTGTGAAGACTCATAAATGTACTAAATATGAAAAAATGTAGAATAGTGTCTATTATTATTATTTAAGCTTGTCACCCAGGCTATCATTATTTTTACAATAAATCAACAATAGTGCATGAATATATTTAGCAATAAGAACTGTGAGAATGTCAGGAAGATTTTCAAGAAAATTTCCAAAAATTCCTTCACTAATTAATTTGCAATCGGATCTTTTCCACATCGATCTAGGCTCTTTAATGCATATTTCCTGATATATCTGTAAGTGTAAACGTTTTTCCAGTTTCTTTTCTATTAATTAGTATTGCAATACTTTGAAAATGACTAATTACTTGGCTCAAATACATTCCTTACTCCTGACTTCACAGATAAAATCATGAGCAGTACTGTCTTTACATTTTAACTGAGATGAAACTAATAATTTAATTTTATATTTATCTTTCCATACTTTCTATATGATGGCTAGTCATTTCACTATGCTGAGTTTTAGTTTTCTAATCTGTACAGTTACAATCTGTAAAGTTTTCTAATCTGTAAAGCTATAACCGTATGCGAAAGGAATACACAAATATGACGTGGCATTCAGCACGCTCTCTGGAAATAAAAGAACAGCAAGCAACAAAAAACTGTGTAAGAATGTTGTACGAGAAAAGGGAAAAAGTTGTATAAGAATGTGTCCGTGGAAAGAAAACTTAAATTTACATTTAAAAAATCACAATTCATAGGAATAAATACAGCTCTATTGGTTAAAGCAGACAGTCTACAGTATGACAACTGCTTTTTCAATGTTTTCTAAACACAGAACACAATATAGGATTTGGGCTACAATCCTCGCCTGAGGTCCTTATTTAAACAATTTATTTGTTATCTTCATACAAGTGCTAAGGTATCTGAAAATAATCTTATCAAGACTCTAAACTTGTTTCCAAAAGGCTTGGGATGTGGAGGTTTACTTTTGAAGCTTCTCAACTGGGAAAACGCTTTCCCCTGAGAGAATTAAACAGCTCAGAATGTCAAACTTTGATCTAAGCTGCTCAAAACATTCAGAAGTAATGTCAAGACAGCAATTTACTTCTGTTTTCATCCACAGGTGTGAGCCTCAATAGCAAAACACAGAAAACCCAAAACATAAAATTGTTGCAGAAAATATTCTCTGGGGTGCTTTTCAGTAATTATCTCATTTAGTCATGAAATATATTGGAAGGATAGTGAAGGGTAAGTCAAGAATTCACAATTCAGTTGGAATATTTTATGTTTATTGGATAACACAGATAGCAATTCAAATATGTGGCTTTGTTTATTTTTAATAGCTACGTATAAGATATGCCTAATTACAAAGTAAGGAATGGGACCACAGTTTCTAAAATCCATTTCAAGCTCAACTAGCTCCAAATAGTTCAGTGCTCCCTGGTTGCATATTTCTTCTGTGTAATTTTATCTCTGTGATGCAGATGTCACTCTGAGGTTTCTAATATTGACACAATAGCCTTAGAAAACTTCCACCCTTCAAGGTAGTAGAAATAAAAATAATTTAGTCAATACATCTGAAACTTTCAAATTCATGTTTCACGTTTTTCACTTGTTTGGTTCTTTTTGTCTTTTCTCTTCTTTTCCTCTATTCCAGCCTCTCCTGACACGGGGTCCACCTCCTGTGGCTGCCACTCGCCAATGGCAATTCCTTTCTATGGGGATTTGGTGGCACTGTGACACTCACACATCCAAGATGTCTTCCCGTCCCTTCTCTCGTAGCTCGAGTCCCTTCAACTTTTGAATATGAATGCAAATACAAGGACAAATCAAGGATTTAAGTAGACCTGCAATGTATTTTCCAATCCAAACATTAGTATCAATATGTAAAAATCAAAAGCTTCCTTGACTTGCACAAAAAGATGTCCATGCTGAGTGACATTTACTTGATAAAAGGTAGGTAAGCAATGCATTAGTCTGTTTGCACACTTCTATGAAGAAATACCTGAGACTGGGTAACTTACAAAGAAAAGAGGTTTAATTCATGGTTCCACATGCTGTGCAGGAAGCATGGCTAGGGAGGACTAAAGAAACTTACAATTACGGCAGAAGGTGAAGGGGAAGAAGGCACACCTTCCATGACTGGAGCCGGAGAAAGAGAGGAAAAGGGGAGGTGCTGCAGACTTTTAAACAACCAGATCTTCTAAGAACTCACTCAGTATCACAATAACAGCAAAGGGAAATCTTCCCTCATGATCCACTCACCTCCCACCAGACTTCTCTTCCAACACTGGGAATTACAATTTGACGTGAGATTTGGGCTTAGTCACAAATCCAAATCATGTCAAGAATCTAAAGTGTCTCCCTATGCCTGTCAATTTTCTAGACACTATATGTACTTTTTAGAGGAAGAAAGAAAAGAAGAAAAAGAGGAAGGGAGGAAGTGAGACAGGGGATGAACATCGCTAGACTCATTTGCTATTGCTGAATGACAAATTCTTTAATATAGAAGCTCTAAACAAGAAGAAATTAGTATGCACATTCTTGAATGAGGAATATGGGCAGGGGTCAATGAAAAGTTCTGCTCTGTATTTCAACAAATGGACATCCTAAAATCAAGATGCTGATGGAGCTCGGACCCCTTCGGTGGCTTAAGACCCTCTTCCAAGCTTTTGTCACAGAACTCAATTCCTACGGTTGCAGAGTGGAGGTTCCACTTGTCTCTTAAGTGTTATGTCACTGTCACCTTTTGAAAGACACTCTTGGGTCCTATCCCTGTGGCTCTTCCAAAATGGGGCATCATAAGCCTTCAAAGCCAACAGGACAACCTCACTCCAGCCTTCTATGAAGGAATATTGTATAATGTAAAACATCACAGGAATGACTATTCCTTATCTTTGTCAAAAATGAAGTAGCCAGGAGGATGGCTGTTCTATTATTTTCACAGGTCCATCCCAGATTCAACGGGGAGAACATGCAGGGAATACACAGCAGGGACTGGAATCTTGAGGACTGTCTTCAATTGAAGGGGCAAATTATTTAGATATATAGCAATAGGGAGTAATACACATCTAAATAATCAAGCCAAGGGATCAGCAACTAAGCCTGATGAACAGAGATTAGAGAATGACTATGGGAACTAAAGAGACAAACACACTTGGGTTCAAGCCTAACAGTGAGTTGGACAAATTATTTTAAGTTCTGTAAATAATGACATTCACATTGCTAAGCTGCAATGACTACTTTGCAGATTTATAGAGGATATTTAATAAATAATATAATGCTACATTTTCCCAGGGGGGATACTACTAGATATTAGTGTGTAATATCTATTATTTACCAAATTTTCCTATATGTGATAGACGTGTCATGACAAGAATAAAATAAATCTGAAGCAAATAAGTAATATATGAACAGTTGCTGATAATTTACCCATATCTATCAGTATAATGTTTATTTTTGTCTTCCAGATTGATATAATACATAAGTTAGAGTTTCTTTGTCTTTTTGTTTCTTCTTGAAGGTCATAAGATAGTTAAATCATTAGAAATAGGATCAACAAAGTTATATAAAATAAAGTCCTTAACTTTTCTATGAAATTGTTTCAGGTAACCTTGGCCATCAGAATGCTGTACAGGGAATAATGTTCCTCCTAGGAAAAGGGTCCCTGGCACTCATGTAACCAACTGGAGAGTGACTGAGATGATGAGGTTCCCAATTTTGGAACAAAATGTAGATGTAGGCAATTTCACATACATCCCAAAGATGCAGGAGGTCAGAACGGAATATATATCGTCAATCTCAAAGGAGAAAAGTGGACATAATTGTTACCATTTGTCACCAACAGTGTTTCTACCTATTTCTTTGCCTGCTATAAATAAAAAGCAACTCTAGAAGTTGCTGAAGGGAACCTTAGTTTACTATCAATACTGCTTCAGAGGAAAGGGAAATGAAATGTCTTCACATTCTATGAGAAAGAAATATGGTACAAAAAAACTATGCAGCTCAAAGACTGGAGGCATCAGTTTTCTGGAGTCTAGTATAGCCAATCTCATCTGGAATCTACTTCAAAATGAGCAGGAGAATATACCTGGAGTTCTCTCACAGGAAAGTCAGGCATTTAAAAAAATACTATGTCTGCTTCTCTACGGGTGAGACTATGTTGAACACATTAATATCAGAAAAGCTAGTGAATATAAATATAATTGAGTGTAATTTTGTAAAAATCACAGAATAAGAAACATCTTTATAAAATTGCATGGGCTGGGTGCGGCGGCTCGCGCCTGTAATCTCAACACTTTGGGAGGACGAGGTGGGTGGATCACGAGGTGAAGCATTTGAGACCAGCCTGGCCAACATGGTGAAATCCTGTCTCTGCTAAAAATACAAAATTAGCCAGGCGTGGTAGCATACGTCTGTAATCCCAGATACTCGGGAGGCTGAGGCACAAGAATTGCTTGAACCCGGGAGGCAGAGATTGCAGTGAACTGAGATTGCACCATTGCACTCTAGCCTGGGCAACAGAGCGAGACTCTGTCTCAAAACAACAAACAAATAAACATGCAAAACCAAAAAACAACAACAAAAAATAAATACTTCTATCCTTGCTCATTTTCTTCCTCTGTGATGAATGCTATGTGGAACAATTTTCATTCTTCCCTAATCTTTTCTGCTATGAAAATGATTCTTGAAACATGAGAACCATAATGGTACTTTTGTTACTTAACATGAAAAGACATTAAACCAAGGTTGTGCATATACTCTTTTGCTTGCATTTATAATAACCATTGCCTTAAGTTGGAACATATACTACAAGTTCTGCAGTATTTTCTTTGTTTTGGGTTATGTTCTGTTCATACAATATGCTACTTGTCTTAGGAAATACATTTTCATGTGATTTGTGTGCTATGTTATTGTTTGTTAATATTGATACCTTATTTTTTTACTATTATGTTGCATTCTACATCTGAGTTACAAAGATCGTGTGAGTGGCTCACAAAGGAATCATTGCTGCATAGAAATAATGATGAAAATTTTAGCATAAATACTACAACTTTGTAAAACATGAACATAAAAAGGACAAATTCCAGGCAAGATGATATATGAATCTATATGTGCATTGACAAGTGATAAACGTAAGGATTTCTCATAAGCAGCAGAACAGAAAAATTATTCACAAAAAAAACATTAACATGAGAAGAAAATGATTTTATTGAATTCATGATCCATTTACTCCTATTCCCCAATATGTGCTCTGTTATTAAGCTTTACCAAATTGTATACTGATGTCATTGATACATTGATCTCTTTTTTTTTAATACACTGTCCTTTTTGCTAAACCAATTGTTTTTATATTCTTTCATAACAAGTGCAAAACATGATTTAGAGGACAAAGTTGTTTATTTTTCCATGAAGTGTAGGGAAGGGAGAACAGGATCATTCAGGCATCATTCAAATTAACACTTCCCCCAACAGTAAGTACCAGACACTGCATTATCTGGAAGCTTGTAAAGTCAGCCATTAAGTTAACACAAACATTATGCTCAGAGGGAAATCAAAAGGAGCTATTGACAAAAATTGCTCTATTAAATGACGCTGCTGGAAGTGGCATAATATCAATGCAACACAACACCAAAAAGCAGGTCCTGTCACATATGTGGAAACAAGGATTTTAATTTAAAGGTGAACAAAATCAATTTGCATCATAATATGCATTAAGAATCAGCATTTAATATATGTGAATAATATGTCTGAGGGAGAATATCTTGACAATTTTTTTCTACATAACACTAAAAAAATGTGGTAGGAAACTATACATTATTTTTTAATGATTATTTATGAGTTGTGACGTTAGCAAGAAAGGACCTGAGTTATATACTGATAGGGCATCAGCTATATGCAAAGGCAATATTTAAATATTTATTAAAATATTTAATACCTGGTATGGTATGGGTAGCACCCTATCAGAACAAAACAACAAGCCCATGAATCACCTAATGGAGGCAACAGTGCATAGCAGCTGAATTTAGCCAGGCAATACGTAAAACATAAATTACAAATGAAGCCACTCTACTTTTTCTCTTTTGGTCAACACTCTGCCTTTTGATTCTCAATCTTAACTTGATCAAGAAGGGTTTCAGCAGTCTCATCTATAAACTTGAGTTTCCACAGCATCTAGAGCATAAAACCCATGGGCTGAAACATAATTCTTTAACTTTCAGGATATGTATTTCTTCTGATGTTTCCGAAATCTTCTGCTGGTAAACCCTTCCTTAGGGATTTCCTTGCCTTCTCTTCGTATGCTCCTTTCTAGTTATTCTTAAAACCAACCCTCCTCAAAATGGTCAGAGCAAACTACCTTGAGGGATACACCTCATGCTGGGCCTCTAATCTTCAAAGAACATATTTGTTCTGGATTTTTCTAGAAACTTCTACTCAGCATCCCATTCTTAATTTTTCTTCTATGAAATAATAAAGCATGTGTACTTTCCTCCAATCACCTGAATGCAAAACATTCTTTAACAATACAACTTGATGTCTTAATTGATAAAGTTTTCCTCCATTACTCCATTACTTCAGTCCTCACTGAGTTCTTACTTCCTTGGATTCTAATGTCTGATTAAGTAGAACCAACCAATATAGTACTGTGTGTGTGAGTGTGTGTGTGTGTGTGAGTGTGTGTATGTGTGTGTGTGTGTATTCTTTTTCTTTAGAGTGGCTATAGATTTCTCTCAAACAAAATTAAATATACCTTGAAGCAATTTTTATATGCATTAAACTCTGTTGAGTATTGCTTAGATTACCATGTTCTGAAACAGTTGCCTACTATCACATCATTTTAAATATAGTGGATGATTCTTTTCTTGACTTCTTTTTCAATTAGTTTGTTGTTTATGTATAAAAATGTTCCTAATTGTTGTCCCAATTTGGTATCCTGAAATGTTAATGAACTTGTTTATTACTTCTGACGTTTGTTGGTGGAGTCTTTAGGGTTTTATATACATAGATCTATGATGTTGTTATCTGCAAATAGAGATAATTTTACATCTTTTTTTCCTGTTTTGATACTGTTTATTTTGTCTCCTTGCCTAATTAATAGGACTTTCAGGACTATATTTAATTATTATATATTTGAGATATTAATCCCTACCATATCTATGGTTTGCATGTTGAGTTCTTATGTTTAAGTCTTTAATTCACTTTGAGTTGGCAAGTGGCAACAGGAGGACAGCCTTGTCTTGGTTCCCATCTTAGAGGAAAAGCTTTCAGTTTCTCACCATCTTGTATGCTGTTAATGGTAGGCTTGTCATATGTGGCCTTTATTCAGTTGGGGTATATCCCTTATATACCTAATTTGCTGAGATTTCTTATCATAAAATGATGTTAAATTTTGTCAAGTGCTTTTCCTGCATCTACTAAGATAAGCATATATTTTTAAATTCTTTATTTTAATATCATTTATATATGTTGAACCAGCTAGAAAGTCTTACTTACAATAGCATAGAAAATAAAATACTTAAAATGCTTAAAAATAATTTTAACCAAGGAGGCAAAATATTGATAAACTGAAAACAATAGAACATTAATTAAAGAAGTTGAAGACACAAATAAACTGAAGGATATCCCATGTTCATGGGCTGAAATAAATGTCCGTACTACATAAGTGAACTATAAATTCAATGCGATTGCTATCAAAATCCCAATGGCATGTTTCACAGAAGTAAAAAAAAAAATCTAAAATTAATAAGGAACCAGAAAATACCCTAAATAGCTAAAGCAATCTTAAGCAAAAAAGAATCAAGCTGGAGTTATCATACTACTGGATTTCAAAATATACTACAAAGTTATAGTAATCAAAACAACATGGTATTGACACAAAAGCAGACCCGTAGACAATTGAAACAGAATTAAAAGCCTAGAAAAAAATCTAGACCTTTATTGCCAATTAATCTTCAGCTAGGATAACAAAACCCACAATTAGAAAAGAAGAGTCTCCACCATAAATGGTGTTGGGAAAACTGGATATCCACATGCAGAGGAATATAATTAGAGCCTTATCTCACATTATATACAAAAATGAACTCACAGTGGATTAAAGACTTAAATGTAAGAACTAAAAATGTAAAAGTACTAGAAGTTAACATAGGAAAAAGCTTCTTCATATTGGTCTGGACAATGATTGTTTGGCTATGGCCCCAAAAGCACAGGCAACAAAGGCGAAAAATTGGTAAGTTGAATTGCATCAAACTAAAAGGCTTCTGCAAAGCAAGGAAAACAATCAACAGAGTGAAGAGATAACCTATAGAATTCTTCTCTTAGAAATTCCCAAGAGACTAGATCATAAATATTCTTACCACACAAAAAAATAATACCTATCTTGGATGATGAATATATTAATTAGCTTGATTTGAAAATTATTTCACAACATATACATATATCAAAACATAATTGTGCACCAGAAATACATACAACATTCATTTTTAAATTCTACTTCCATAAAGGAAAAGAGAAATGAACAGACAACTTACAGAAAATAAAATACAATTAGCTAATAAGCACATTTTTAGGATTCAACTTTAGTAAGAATCAGCTTCAGTGTTTTACTACAAAATAAAACAATGCAACTAAAAAATATCTAGTTAGGAACTTACCACAGAAACAAAAAGAATATATTATTATAGAGTTCTATTTTAGTGAGACACAGTTGGCCAAGAAGGTAAGTGAAGACTGGGATAGCCAGTAGGGTATCCCACAAGGCTAATCTCAGACTTTGTCCCAGTCTTAAGGATTTGTGAAATTTGCACAGGGACAAGGAAGACTGCTAGGATATAAGGGAAGACGAACATCAGGAATAAAAAAGCAGTGGTAGAAATGAGCATGGAGGGTGTTGAAACAACAAGGAGCCTGGAGAATTTAGTAATAGAATGCCACTTCCTAAGATGGATCTTCAAACAAAGAATGGTGTGAATATGTAAATTTATGATTATTAGCACTGAGAGATCTAAGTTAATGAGAAAATATTTGGCTATAGGAAAAGGGTAAAGTGGTCTCCTCTTATGGCTGGAGTTTCCAAGGACAATTATAATTTTGGCTGCATAGTGTTGTAATTGCTTCTGAATAATGTAATCAATGTGCTGATTTTTGTGGGTGTGTTGTGATACATGATTGGACTGTTAAGTGACTTTAGTGTAATAGTTCTTCTGAATCATTTTCCATTATAAAATTATGGATTAATTATTACTAAGAAAATTGTAAATATTCTATTTTTCTGATATTTTAAAAGTTGAAGTTCCTAATAGTAATGTAACTTTTAGGAATACTCCTTGATGTACTTCGAAGCAGTATTTACTAAAGTGTCTAGGAGGTGGTCATGTCTGTTTTTTTAAATATGTATTTCAAATGTGCTTAGTCATGAAGCCTGCAAATGGCTAGGAACCCAAGACATTTATTCTGAATATGTCAAGTTCTTGGGAGTGTTTGTCATAAGAAGCCCCGTTGAAAAGGAGTTTTTGTCATCTCAACTGTTGTTGCCTGATTAATGCTTTAACAATGAAAGTCTTTTGCTATGTTAACCTACTTCTAAGAGTGCGGAGGCATCTTTGGGATTGCTTCTTCTGAAAGAAGCAATTGAATTGGGTCACTATAGAAATTAAGTACATCATTAGAAATTCTAATTGTCAATGGCCAGGAAATGGACCTTTTTAAACAAATCTAAAAAAAATTAGAGATCTCTTCATCTAAACTATTGGTGGGAAGATTAAATTTTAAAATAGATTCATAATAGGGTGATGGCTAGCTTCAGTAACTCTCTTGACAAAATTAAAATGAAAAAGTCTAACCTAAATCAAAGTTAAAATTTGTGTGCTCGAATTGCCTAATTTTGATTCCATGAGGCATTTATAATGAAGTCCGCCTGTAATTATGTGCGTTCACCACTGCAAGCTTGGGTTCAATACTTAATCAGGAAGCCAGTCTTTTTGGTTTGATGTTTGTGTGACTTTGGTTTGATATTTGTGTGACTTTTGATTTTTGAGGGACACCCGTATACTGATTCTTTTCCTTTCCATGGCCAGATTTTTATTTCTTTTCTTCTTCTATCTGTGGAGAAATATGGAACTTTTTATCCTCTGTATGTAGATGGTCAGCTGAGAAGCTGAGACCCTAGAGAAGATGGCTGGACAGAATGTGAGTTGTACTCCCTTTGCAGCTAGCAAAATTTACCATTATTTAAACTGTCTTTGTGATGGTTCTGCACCTCGTGTGGACTGCCTTGTACCTCTTTGGAGAGGATTTGTGTATCTTTGGTTAAGTCCAAAACTTAAGCCTTGGTTAAGGCTTTTGTATTTCACTTGGGAGAGTATCTTTGTTAAAAAAAAAAAAAAAATCAACAACAAGAAAAACAAGATATTTGAAAGATTTTTTCTTTTAAGAAGCTATATGGCCAGAAGTCAGCTGAATTAAAGGCTGATATCCAATCTGTATTGTCAAAAAGAAAAAGACAAGGTTCAGATTTTTTTTGTAAGTTTAATGACTGGCAAATTGTTGGAGGAAGGCAGTTGTTTACAGTAAATAGTCCTTACCACAGAGGCTTACTCTTTGCATATTTACATAGAAAATGGCACAGTTCAAACACCTACTGAAATACCTTTCTAACAACCTGCACCATGAAAGCATTATATGGCCTGATTCCGTCTCATTTTAGGAATCTGGGATTCAGTGTAGGCTCGTCCTGAGCCCAGTAATCAAATTAAAAAGCCAGCTATACAGCTAGATTGGTCTTCATAATATAATTCTGATATTTAGCTAGCTGTTTTTTAAAAAAGAGTTCTGAATTCCCTCTAGGCTTATCTGTATATCTCCATTTTTAATGTTCCTCTAACACACCCAAACTCTTTCTTAAAAAACGTTAAACCCTCTCTCTGTCATCTGAGATAAAAATTTGCTACATTGTTTTCTCCAAAAATCAGTGAGGGCATCAGCTATGTAAGAAAGAGAAATGTTAACCATTCCCATTAGCAAAGGCATAAATCAATCCAACTACATTTTTAAACTAGTGAGTTTTATGTGTCTCATGGCTCAAATTTTAAAATAAAATTATCAAGTCTTTGTGTCTGTCTGTATTTTTACATGCATGTTTGTGTGTGTCTGTGTATTATCTACATGGGTATCAAATTGACGTAAATAAATGAGGTCTCATAATTTAGGTTACAAACCCTAAATGCTTTCTAAGTTTATGTGATTTTAGTAATCTTTGATAAATAATGCTAGTTTGAAAATTATTGGTAAAATAAAATAGAAACATTCAAAATTTAATGTAGACTTTTTTTTTCCCCTGGGTCTACTAGTCAGACTGGTTTACACTGTCTGCAACATCCTGTAAGGTCATAAAACTGTTGTTTTGTGATATTTTTGATACTTGCTTAATTTGTCTGTTATGAAGAAATGAAAATGTGTGTTTTTTTTTTAAAGGGAAAGTAGTTTTGTCTAGTTTAGAGTTTTGAAAGTTATAAATTCATAGAAAAGAATTATAGATAAAACTGAATAGATATAAAAAACGGGGCAAGAAAATGGGAAAATTATTAAAGGTTATAAAACATTTGTAGAAATCATATTTTGTGTGGTCAAAGATAATTGAGATTGAATAGCTCTACCTGAGATTTTATTAAAATTAGCTTTAGTATTGATAATACACTCATAAAAGTAAAATTTGGTTTTCTCTTTTAAACAAGATTTTTAGGTTGTTATAGTAAGAGATAGCAAACAATGTTGTACACCTTTTGAATAAGCTACAAAAATAAAAAGGACGTGAGAAAGGGAGAGGTGAATTCAGTCTGCCTTATGCTATCTTTTTTTTTTTTTTTTTTTTTTGAGATGGAGTCTCGCTCTGTCTCCCAGGCTGGAGCGCAGTGGCGTGATCTTGGCTCACTGCAAGTTCTGCCTCCCGGGTTCACGCCATTCTCCTGCCTCAGCCTCCTGAGTAGCTGGGACTACAGGCACCCACCACCACGCCCGGCTAATTTTTTGTATTTTTAGTAGAGACGGGGTTTCACCGTGTTAGCCAAGATGGTCTCGAGCTCCTGACCTCATGAACCGCCTGCCTCAGCCTCCCAAAGTGCTGGGATTACAGGCTTGAGCCACCGGGCCCGGCCCTCATGCTATCTTTATTAGATATTTTAATTGTTTGGAAAACTGAGTCTCCTCTCTATTAAAGAGTAAGGTTTCTGTTTTTTAAAGTCTTTGAGTTATCACTTGGTATAAATGAACAACTTATTTTACATTAAACTGTGATCCTATTTTGTGTTATCAAGTGTTTTAAAACCTCTGATATTTGATAAACATTTCAAAATCATAATTTTGAATTCTAAATTCCATTTTTTTTTACCTCAAATTAACATTTGTATATGAGGGCACCCTGAAGTCCAAGAGAGACACATCAGTTATATTTAGTATGGGAAAATAATATAGAAAGCATTGTCAAATATGAAATAATGTTTAGCTTTTTGGGTTATATTTGTATAAATGTGTTACGAATATATCTTTCAAAATTGTATGAGATTTCTGAAACTGTAATGTGCCTTTGTGGTGTTATCGTTAATAACTGATATTATTAGGTTAAATTGTCATAAACGACAGAAATAACCATGTTTCCCTGTAAATTTCACCTCTCTATGATTATTCTAAGACTTTTATCTCACCCAGATAATTGTTATTTTGGTTCTTCTTATAAAGGAACTTATAACTGGCTACATCCCAAAATTTGCCTTATTTTAAAGATTCTGACAGTGCTCTTGCATATAGGTTTCTGATAATTTTGGAAATCATACCGTAGGAGCAGATAGAATATTTCTGAACTATAATAAAAACCACATACATTCATAAATATGTGTAAATCATAGTGAAGCTGAACAAGAGTTAATTACATGAGAATTTTTTTTGACTTTTTTGTTTGAAATATTGCTGATTCTTTTTATGTTCTGTTTTTGGAAGTCAAGAAAATGTTATTTTGTATTTTGTTTTTTCCTTTTGAGCTATGTATAGCTTACAACAAATTGGGTAAAGTATATATTTGTTCATGAAAACTTGAATTATTTATATTTGTTCTACCTGATTTCTTCAGAAAATAGAAACTATTTGTGAATATTCTTAATTTATGGCCATATAGTTATTTGCATAAGTTCAATAAGACAATGTTTTCTTTGGTAATAGGACACAATTGGTGACACTGTATGTATTTTCTGATACGACCACACTGCTTTGAGGAATTAAAGTTGCCTTACAGAGCCAATAAAAAGCCAGTTGGAAATATTGGCTTAGTACCTTCTCTGTGTAGTTTCTTTATGAGGTTTCTGACCTGTGGTAAGAAAAGAGTGTTATTTTCTGGTGAGTCCAGGAACCACAGTTATTTTTGGACCTAGAGAAGAGAGAAAATCACCCAATTGATACAGAGACTACAGACAGTCTAATGGCAAAACTTTGGTTTTAGCCTTGAGACTTTTAAAAGTCTAATGAGATTCCTTATTAAAAAGTTCCAACAAAGCCAATTTTAAGACAGCCTGTATGTCCAATAACATTTCTTGCTGTATTTTATGCAAATAATCAGGCCAAGTATAATAAAGCTAATTTTTTAAAATAAATTGTTCTTACCATGATTTATTCATGCATAAAATGGAAAACTGGGGAGAGAAAAAATATGTTTTAGAAGAAAACTATAATATACCTGTTATTAGATTCTAACCTTATTCATCATTTTTGAGGTTTTATCATTAATATTTTCCTACACTTTGGACTGAATAGTCAATTCTATCCTTGCTACATGTCTCCAAACTAATCTTACCAAATTCTTCTTCCATGTTTTCTGACTTGAACTCAATGAAATTCCTACAACCATTTCCTGAGGCTATGCAAGCATACCTTGTGATACACAAACTACAGTCAAGAAAAATCTGTCAGATTGCCACCTCCTACTTTCATTTTAACTGAAGAAGTCTAACATCCAGACACCTCAAAGACTTCCCTGCCCACTCTAAGGAAACTGGTTTATAAGTTGCTCCAAACATTGACATTTGTTTTATTTCTGTTTGAAAGCTTGTCTGCAATGCCATCTCCTTAAATGAGATGTAGCTGTTTAATGGAACTGACTTATGCCCAGGAATGGGAGACTGGTTTACTGGGATTCTTCACCACTCAGCTATTAACTTAATTTATCCACCAATGGAGACTTCAGTGTATAAAACTTCAAAAAATATTTCAGACAGGGAGAAATTGGGGCTCATGAAGCTATACCCCAAAATATGGAACATTAAACTGCTGAACTGAAGAAATCTGCTAGCAGAATGATTTAAACTCTCTGGTCCTGGTAGTTCTGAATAATCCTATTGCATTATATTTCCTCCTACCAAAACAAACAGTCATCTTTGCAATTGCTAATACTGCTGATTGTGAACAGGATAAATTTCCAAACAAGCTAAACGGTTAAAAGACATGCATGCCACTGATCCCCTTAATGATCCTTTTACTTGGTTTCCAGGGGAATGGGAAACTGGTTTTGGTTCCCCTTATAAATTATCGCAATTCTCAATGTTCTAATTTTGCACATTTTTCTATTGCCAACAGATAACAGGGACTAGTAACACAAGCACTGACATTTTTGTCGTGCTGAGTTGGCACCCTAGACACCTGACACACAGAAGCATTTATAGACCGATGCAAAGTAATTTTATTCTTCAAATGCTGATCGTGGTGCAAAGTAATTTTATTCTTCAAATGCTGATCGTGGTCTTCCTATCTGCATCCCTTGTGAACACGAAGCAACCAGATCAGTCATTATCTGATTCCTTCCTTATTGATTACACCTCAGATTTGAGGATGAACAAGACAAGGGGGAACTGAAGCAGTCCTCACCCCAAGAACTGTGGACAGAAATGTAGTTATATTTAAGTATTAATCAAGCTTTACTTTGGTCTAATTCCTTATAACCAAAAGTGATGTGGACAAAGTCATTGCATATGAATTTAGAAAATACTGAGAAGCAAAAGGAAGAAAAGGATCCAACTCACCTGAAATCCCCCTAAACAGGGACAGCTATTGTTGATATTTGATAGTGTATTCTTTGAGGATTTTTTCAATGTGAAGATACATACTCATTATATATTACAATATATCACATATATTGTATGTTATAAACACACACACACGTACACATGACCGCTGTACTTATCTGCCTGATCATTTGTTTCCCCATTATTTGTATAGAAAAGATTTTTGACATTAGAACAATCAAGTTCTTATTTAAGACTTGCTTAAACAAACCCTGAATTCCTGTGGAAGAGCTGATGCCAACCAGTTTGAAGACACCCAAAGAGGAACCAAATTGGTATGAGAATACAGTTTCTTTATTTCTTTGTCCCAGGACTTCACCCCGCATCCTTCAACCAGTTGACAGTCTTCACATTTCAGCCTGCTTGAAAACCCTTAAAAACCTTAGTCTCAAACTATTCTAGGAGACAGATTTTAAGTTTCCTCCTAGCTACTCTTTTCATGGCCCTACGATTCAGCCCCCTTCTCTGCGACAACCTGGCATCTCAGTGTATTGACTTGCCACATGCCGAGGCAACAAACCTACTATAATTACATTTTTCTCGATTTTGGGTTTTAGAACAATGACTATTCTTTTATTATCATTTGTTAGGGCTCAAAAAATGATATGCCAATATGTTACCACCCAACAGGTTCTCCTTGCCTGCTGCCCAGGCAGAGCTGATTTATCAAGATAGAGGAATTGAAAGAGAGAAATATTTTAATTCAAACAGAGCCAACTGTATGGAAGACTGGAGTTTTATTATTACTCAAACCAGTCTCCCCTGAAGCTAATAGGGGTTAGGGGATTTTCAAAAGCAGTTTGGGGGAGGCAGGAGGGGTAGCCAGGTAACAAGTGCTTGCTGCTAATTGGTTGGGCCGGAGATGAAACCATACTAGGTTAAAGCTGCCCTCCTGCAGGTTGAATCCCTCTGGGTGAGGCCACAGAAGCAGGGTTGGCAGGTCCATGGGAAGCCATCGGGTCCTGGTGGAGCCATGGGTGACAGACACCTAAAAACATCAGAAGGGATCTCAAAGGGCCAACCTGAGTTTCTACAATAGTGATGTTATTTACAGGAGCAATTACAGAAGTTTCATATCCCATTACCTCCAGAATAATGACTGACAATCGTTTGTCTGCATCTTAGCGGGATTCAGGTTCTTCTGCTCCTTCTAGCCTGGCAACCTCTTGTTAGCTCTACAAAGGTGGTTGAGTTTGGGGGAGAGGCTGCTATCCTTTAAACTGTGAACAAAATGTCTCCCAAAGCTAGCCCAGGAATAATCAAAGACAGCTCGGGGGCTAAAGCCAGGAGGGGGTTGGGGCTAGATCAGATCTCTCTCACTGCCATAAACTTCTTGCTGATAATAATTTTGCAAAGGCAGTTTCAAAAAGATGGCACTTAGAAAGGCTAATCTAAGGAAGCAGCCTTAAAATCTCTCTAAATTCTCCCTCTCTACTCCACCTACTGCTGCCCTCAAGCCTGCCTCTCCCAAAGCATAGAGACTTTTCTCTGAGATTTCCTATCTCAACAAGAACTAGAACTTCTTTCTCCTCATTATGCGTCTCACAAAAGAAGACTGAGGAAGGCAACCAAACCTAGACAGACTTTTCCACAAGATAGTATCTGCCTTTTAAGCTCATTCAAATTCCCAGGAGGATCATTTACAAGTTAATTTCTGTCTCCCATTGTTCATTCATTCTCCCTGATAATCATTTACTCTTCAAAAGAATGTCCCACATTTTCCTTCTCTTCCCTCTCCCCTATGAATAGGGTATATAAGCATCTCTACTTCATTGGGTTATTGGGTAGTCAGTTGCCTGTAGTTCTCCTGTGCTATGCACGCTAAATAAATCTGTATGCCTTTTCTTCTATTAATCTGCATATTGTCAGTTCATTTTCAGTAAACCTACAGAGGGTGGAGGAAAAGTTTTCCCTGGGCCACTACACGTGTTTATAAATTTCTCTGAGACTTCCATAAAAAACGTATCTGAAAAATATGTAAAGAAAACTGAAGTAGTTCTCAAATACTCTAGGGGACATCTGGCAATATCTGAAGACATTTCTCATTGTCATAAATAGAGTGAAGAAGATGCTGCTGGCATCTAGAAGTAGAGGCCGGGGAAGCTGCTAAACATTCTAGAGTGCACGGGATCACCCCCTTATTACAGATAAGTATGCACTCCCAAATGCCCATAGTGCCAAAGCTGAGATTCCTGCCCTCCCCAAACTAAAGAGAGAATTGTGCATTATCACATAATGAGTTTGCACATCTTAGGGAGTAAAGATTAGACAAATGGAAGATTTTCACCAAGAAATCATTAAATATATTAGATCAATGTATCATGGAAATACAAAGTATAATACAAAATAAAGAGGGAAAGTTTACAGACATGAATAGTTCAGCAATAATTGTCTTTTTTGCATACTAAAATCATTATAAAAGAGAGATCTAAAACTGTGCTCCAAATGTTAATGTATTCTAATGACTGCTCTGATAAGTAGCAAGCTTTTGTGTTTCAATTCACGAATGAAAGGACACACACAGTAAGGTTAGAGGGTCATTGAATAAATGTATAACAGAGCCCAAACCAGACTTTGAGCATTTAATTTTCTATTATGGTGAAATAATATTGCCTCTCAGATATTTTTTTAATGTAGTCGGTCATGATTAAATTTATCTCTTAACATAAAATTTTGCTCTTTTAGTGATATAAATATGCAACAAGGCAGTAGGTGGTTTGGGATGTGTCACGTTTGTTTATCATTTATGGGTTTGATTTTTTGCTTAAAAGGAAAGTGAGCTTATTACAATCCACAGATTCCAATTACAAAGAATTTCTAAATTGGTGGCCTTTAGGGAATATAAAGTTAATTAATCCTTAATACACCCGAAATAATGAATATCTTTCTATATGTATAATTGCAGAAACAGAATACTGGCTATTTGGTTTGGTTGTACAATAACAATAAGTAATCCCTTTACATAATGCAAAAAAATCTCATTGAAAGTATATAATCAAAGAATTATAAATAATCTCTATAGACTGTGAGAGGATATAATGTAAGACAAAATATAGCTATGTACTGCTAAATTAGTTTGTATACAGGAACACATTTATACAGTTTTTTTTAATCCTTGGAGTAATTTTAAAATCACTTATAACAGTAAATAAATATTGGATACCTATTAAGTGTCAAAGGCTGTGAAATACGGACTTCACATATAAAATCTGTGACTTACTTTATATGTAAGGAGTTTATAATCTTATGGGCCCCTTCACATGTTTATTTAGATAACTTTTCACATGAATTGATACAAAATTGTTTGAAATGCTTGTTCCCTGGTGTCCTAAAGAAATAGTATTTGAACATAAATTTAATTCCTCAGCAAGGTCATTTTTATACCTTTTGCAGAAAGGGTACACTTGCCAGCAGTTTTGCCAGGAGAGTACACCGAACAAAGCAGACAGGGTCATTTATAACCTGACGTGTCCACCCTACTGCTGTGTCCAGTTTCCATTGGCTGGAACGGGACCTCATATTTTGTATTTGTCCTGATTGGCTAGCAACTTAGAACTTTTTAAAAGAGGCAAAGGTAGAGGAGAACAAAGGAAGGAGGAAGTAACTTGTGGAATGCTGAAAAAGGTAAAAACACCTTTACATAAGGTAGAGGAACAGGCTATGGCCTAATGCTTGCTTGGACCAGTATAAGCCTCCAGGGCAAATATTTAGGCTACATTGTAGGAGCTAAGAACATAAAGAACATTGATTTCTTTATTACGGCTAGCAGATATTTAAGAATGTTAGCACAGGTCTTTGAATACATTTTGCTCCTAAGATACATTACTATTTATTCCTAATTAGATGGGGAGGAACGCCTTTGAAAAGGAACTTCTACTTTACATTTACAGAACTACAAAGTTAAGTACAAGTATGTTTCCAGATGAATCAGCCTTTTGTGGAATTAACAGAAAGAATACAAGAAGGAGAAAAAGTAATATGTGGAAAAGAATGAACGGCCTGTAATATGGTTTGGATGTTTGTCTCCCCTCCAAATCTCATGTTGAAATGTGACTCCCAATGTTGGAGGTGGGGCCTGGTGGGAGGTGTTTGGGTCTTGGGAGTGGATCCCTCATGAATGGCTTGGGGCTCTTCTCAGGATAATGAGTGAGTTCTTGCTCTGAGTTTACAGGAGACCTGGTTGTTTGAAAGCGTGTGGCACCTCCCTCTCTGTCTTTCTCCCTCTCTCTTCCTTCCACTCTCATCATGTGACACCCCTGCTGCCCCTTTACATTCCCCCATGATTGGAAGCTTCCTGAGACCCTCACCAGAAGCTGAACAGATGCTGGGGCCATGCTTCTTGTGCAGCCTGCAGATCTGTAAGCCAATTTAACCTTGATTCTTTATCAATTACCCAGCTTCAGGTATTTCCTTACAGCAATACAAAAACAGACTAATATGAAAAATTGGTACTAAGGAGCAGGGTGTTGCTATAAAAATTGGTACTGAGGAGCGGGGTGTTGCTATAAAAATTGGTACTGAGGAGCAGGGTGTTGCGATAAAAATTGGTAATGAGGAGCAGGGTGTTGCTATAAAAATTGGTACTGAGGAGCGGGGTGTTGCTATAAAAGTTGGTACTGAGGAGCGGGGTGTTGCTATAAAAATTGGTACTGAGGAGCGGGGTGTTGCTATAAAAATTGGTACTGAGGAGCGGGGTGTTGCTATAAAAGTTGGTACTGAGGAGCGGGGTGTTGCTATAAAACTTGGTACTGAGGAGCGGGGTGTTGCTATAAAAGTTGGTACTGAGGAGCGGGGTGTTGCTATAAAACTTGGTACTGAGGAGCGGGGTGTTGCTATAAAACTTGGTACTGAGGAGCGGGGTGTTGCTATAAAAGTTGGTACTGAGGAGCGGGGTGTTGCTATAAAACTTGGTACTGAGGAGCGGGGTGTTGCTATAAAAGTTGGTACTGAGGAGCGGGGTGTTGCTATAAAAATTTGTACTGAGGAGCGGGGTGTTGCTATAAAAATTTGTACTGAGGAGCGGGGTGTTGCTATAAAAGTTGGTACTGAGGAGCGGGGTGTTGCTATAAAAATTGGTACTGAGGAGCGGGGTGTTGCTATAAAAGTTGGTACTGAGGAGCGGGGTGTTGCTATAAAACTTGGTACTGAGGAGCGGGGTGTTGCTATAAAAGTTGGTACTGAGGAGCGGGGTGTTGCTATAAAAGTTGGTACTGAGGAGCGGGGTGTTGCTATAAAAGTTGGTACTGAGGAGCGGGGTGTTGCTATAAAACTTGGTACTGAGGAGCGGGGTGTTGCTATAAAACTTGGTACTGAGGAGCGGGGTGTTGCTATAAAAATTGGTACTGAGGAGCGGGGTGTTGCTATAAAAGTTGGTACTGAGGAGCGGGGTGTTGCTATAAAAGTTGGTACTGAGGAGCGGGGTGTTGCTATAAAAGTTGGTACTGAGGAGCGGGGTGTTGCTATAAAAGTTGGTACTGAGGAGCGGGGTGTTGCTATAAAAGTTGGTACTGAGGAGCGGGGTGTTGCTATAAAACTTGGTACTGAGGAGCGGGGTGTTGCTATAAAACTTGGTACTGAGGAGCGGGGTGTTGCTATAAAACTTGGTACTGAGGAGCGGGGTGTTGCTATAAAAATTGGTACTGAGGAGCGGGGTGTTGCTATAAAACTTGGTACTGAGGAGCGGGGTGTTGCTATAAAAATTGGTACTGAGGAGCGGGGTGTTGCTATAAAAATTGGTACTGAGGAGCGGGGTGTTGCTATAAAAATTGGTACTGAGGAGCGGGGTGTTGCTATAAAACTTGGTACTGAGGAGCGGGGTGTTGCTATAAAAGTTGGTACTGAGGAGCGGGGTGTTGCTATAAAAGTTGGTACTGAGGAGCGGGGTGTTGCTATAAAAATTGGTACTGAGGAGCGGGGTGTTGCTATAAAAGTTGGTACTGAGGAGCGGGGTGTTGCTATAAAAGTTGGTACTGAGGAGCGGGGTGTTGCTATAAAACTTGGTACTGAGGAGCGGGGTGTTGCTATAAAAGTTGGTACTGAGGAGCGGGGTGTTGCTATAAAAGTTGGTACTGAGGAGCGGGGTGTTGCTATAAAACTTGGTACTGAGGAGCGGGGTGTTGCTATAAAACTTGGTACTGAGGAGCGGGGTGTTGCTATAAAAATTGGTACTGAGGAGCGGGGTGTTGCTATAAAAATTGGTACTGAGGAGCGGGGTGTTGCTATAAAGATACCTGAAGATGTGGAAGTGGTTTTGCAGCTGAGTAAAAGGCAGAGATTGGAAGAGTCTGAAGGGCTCAGAAGAAGACGGGAAGATGAGGGAAAGTTGGAACTTCTTATAGGCTGTTTAAATGGCTGTGACCAAAATGCTGACAGAAATATGGACAGTGAAGGCCAGGTCGAGCAGGTCTCACCTAGAAATTAGGATGTTATGGAAACTGGAGCAAAAGATACTTGTGTCATGCCTTAGCAAAATTTTGGCTGTGTTGTGTCAATGTTCTAGGGATCTATGAAAGCTTGAACTTAAAATTGATTACCTAGGGTACCTAGCAGAAGAAATTTCTAAGCAACAAAGCACTCAAGAGGAAGCCTGGCTGATTCTGAACACCTATGGCAAGACAGGAACAAAGGAATTACTTAAATTTGGAATGTATCATTAACATGAATACAAACAGAAGTTTGGAAAATAAAAGTTTTGTAAAATTTGCAGCCCAACCATGTGGTAGAGAAGAAAAAATATATATATTTTTCAGGAGAGGAGTTCAAGCAGGCTATAGAGCGATCACTTGCTAGAGAGATTTGTGTAACTAAATGGAGCCAAGTGCAAATATCCAAGACCATCGAAAAAGTCCTCAAAGGTATTTCAGAAACCTCCTAGAAAACTCCTCCTGTTGAAAGAGAGTGTTCTCTTGTCCCCCTCGCAGGGGTGTGGCTGGCTTTTTCAGTGCTCCCGGCTCAAACCCCAAGGGGGAGCATGCAGACAGGCAGGTCATGGGGAGTGTTTGGGGGGTCTGACCCCACTGCAGTATCTAGGATTGTTTACAGCTCCCAAAGTCCCAGTGGGCATGTGTTACAGTGTGCTCTTTCAGTTTAGCTGTCTGCAGGCGACCTGTGTTAATCAGCTCAACTAGACCCTCTACCTTATCACAAGGGCAGAGGGCTTTCCGTATCCCGGGTTCTTGCACTAGTGTATCAGAAAAATTGGATCACATATGGGCTTGGAGGATGGGTGCAAGGTTTTATAGAGTGGTGGAGGTAGCTCTCAATGAGGTGGATGGGGAGCCAGAAGGAGGATGGAATGGGAAGGTGGTCTTCCCCTGGAGTCAGGCTGCCCAGAGGAGTCAGCAGCTGAACTCTCTTCTGACCACCCTCGGCTGAATTCCACATCTCCCCGCCATTGATGCCATGCTGGTATCTGTCCGTGTGTTCTGCTCCTCTTGATGTCCAGTCACTTGTGTGTGTGCCCGCTACAGGATGGGGGTGTGGCGGGCCAGAGTGGTCTTGGAAAACGCAACATTCGTGAATGAAAACAGGAGTGCCTGTTCTCACTTAGGTCCATGGGCACAGGCCCGAGGGTGGAGCCCTCGCCAGGAACCCCGACCTTCTCTACCCAGCACTTCCTTGCCCTGCTCCCACATCACCATCACAGGCCCACAGGCCTCGGGGGACAGAATAATGTTGGGGCCACGCCCAGGGCACTCCTGCCTGCTGAGCATCAGGACACTGCTCCCTGCATCTCAGCTGCGCCAGCTCCAGCTGTGGCTCAAAGGGTCCCAGGTGAAGCTCAGGATGCCACTTTGGAGAATACAACCTATAAGCCTTGGCAGTTTCCACATGGTGTTAAGCCTGTAGGCACACAGAATGTAAAAGCAACGGAGTCTTGGCAGCTTTCTCCTAGGTTTCAGAGGATGTATTGGCATGCCTGGGTTCCCAGGCAGGAGCCTGATGCAGCAGCAGAACCCCCACAGAGCACCTCTACTAGGACAATAATGAGGGGAAATGTAGGGTTGGAGTTCCCACACAGAGTCCCCACCAGGGCACTGTCTGGCACAGTTATAGGAACGGAGCTGCCACCCTCCAGACCTGAGAATGGTAGAGTCACTGAAAGCTTGAACACTGACCCTGGAAAAGCCACAGACACCCAACTCCAACCCGTGAAAGCTGCCATGGGCACTTCACTATGCAAAGCTACAGAGGCAGAGCTACCCAAGGTCTAGGGAGCCCACTCTTCACACCAGTATGTCCAGCATGCAAGGCATGGGGCCAAGCATTATTTTGGAGCTTTAAGGTTTAATGTCTACCCTGCTGGGTTTTGGACTTCTGTGGGGTCTATTGTCCTTTTATTTTGGCCTGTGTCTCCATTTTGGAATGGGAATATCTACCCAATGTCTGTAGCACCATTGTATCTTGGGAGCAAATAACTTGTTTGATTTTACAGACTCATAGGTGGAAGGAACAAGGCCTTGAGTCTTAGATGAGACTTTGGACTTTAAACTTTGAGTTACTGCTAGAATAAGGTAAGACTTTGGAGGACTATTAAGAAGGGAATATTATATTTTGCAACGTGAGAAGGACATAAGATCTGAGGGACCAGGTGTGGAATGATATGGTTTAGATGTTTGTTCTCTCCAAATGTCATGTTGAAATGTGATTCCCAATGTTGGAGGTGGGGTCTGGCCTGGTCATGAATGGCTTGGTGCTCTGCTAATGGTAATGAGTGAGTTCTTGCTCTGAGTTCATGTAAGACGTGGTTGTTTCAAAGAGTGTGGCACCTCCCCCCTCCCTCTCTCTTTCTTGCTCCCTGTCTCTTCCTCCCATTTCCCCCATGTGGTGCTCCCATCCCACCTTCACCTTCCACCATAACTGAAGCTTCCTGAGGCCCTCACCAGAAGCCAAGCAGATGCTGGCATTTGCTTCGTGTACAGCCTGCAGAACTGGGAGCCAATGAAAAATCTTTTCTTCATAAATTACCCAGCCTCAGGTATTTCTTTATAGCAATGGAAGAATGGACCAATAAAATATACAAACATAATTTTATGTTATCTCTTATTACAGGTCTCAGGGCCGTTCTAGTACAAATTGCATATGTGTTATCATTACTCCTATAGTGGCAGAGAGAAAGCTTCCTTTCTGCCCACTAAAGATTCATTAAAAATGAACTGATAAAAGGCAGATTAATAGGAGAAAAAGGCATACAAAAGTTATCTAATGTGCATAAGTAGAGGGGAGTCACAGGAGAATAATTAACCAGTAATCCAGGTAGCACCTCCCAGGTAATCTCTCAGATTTGTCCTCTCAGGAGTCAACAGTCAGTCTGGGTGTGGTGAGAACTCCACTTTTGTCCTATCCTTGGTGGTTAATCTATGCTGGTATTTGATGAGGTTCCTAGGGATGGAATCTTAAAATAATTGCATTTGTTTTGGAAAGAAGCTTCCTTAGTTCAGCAAATTCCAGAGAGACTCCCTCCTGATGCTGCAGGAAATAATCGGAGAGACAGAGATGGGAGTTGGTAAAGGGGAAGGTCAGAGAAGGAGCTTAGCTCTGAGGCTCATTTCTGAAGCCTTTCTATTTTCTTCAATTCAAGCACACAGAGCACCAAAGCATCATATTTTGAGTATCGTTTTCAGTGCCTCAGCACTGCAGTAAGCATCCTTTTCAGTGGCAGCTCAGTGTGCTTCTTCTACAGTCAATGTAACCTGGAGCATCCCAGAAATAAATGCCTGCTCAGAAACCACTCGGTGTGATGCCGCTTTTCTAATTCAACCTCTCCAACAAAATAATGTAATTTACATCCTCATGTCTTCTCAATCTCAATTAACTATTTATGAGCTCCTGAAGATAATATATTTATTAAATTTATGCAAGAATGTTGAGACCCTGATATGTGCCAAGTGCTTTGCTGGGTGCTGAGAATGCAAAAGAATATATATATACACACACACACACACACATATATATGAGACTTATAGGTTAGGCATAATAAACATATATGTATCATAAAAAGAAAGTGTTTCGAAATATGTTTTGCTGTAACATTACTTATAAAGGAAGAAGTAAAAAAACTTTAGATAAACAGAAGATACTTCATAGAGAAAAGCATGATATTCATAGCTTAGCCTTGAGGGACAGCTGTGCACAGGAAAGGAGGCCATTTCAAGCAGAGGGAAATGCTTCACCAAAAGCCACACCATGGATAGTCACTGATCCAAGCATGTTGATGGGAATGAATGGGGATGCATGTACTTCAGTATTATACAACCACAAGTTGGGATAAGAGAAGTAAGAAAATGGAGACGGAAAGCTCTGCAGAAGCCACTTTACAAGTAGTTTTAATTTGCTTTTGGTGATAATATTTTGTCTTTTAAAAAATTTTCAGTAGCTTTAGGGGTACCATGGTTTTGGTTAGATGGATGAATTGTTAGTGGTGAAGTCTGAAGTTTTAGTGTGCCCCCATCACCCAAGTAGTGTACATTGTACCCAATATGTAGTTTTTAACCCTCACCCTCCTCCCATAGCTTAGCTCCTACTTGTAAATCAGAACATACAGTCTTTGATTTTCCATTCCTGAATTACTTCACTTAGAATAATGATCTCTAGTTCCATCTACATTGCTGCAAAAGATGTTGTTTTGTTCTTTGTCACGGCTGAGCAGTATTCCATGTTGTACATATACCACATTCACTTTACCAACTTATCAGTTGATGGGCACTTAGGTAGATTCCATGGCTTTGCAATTGTGAACACACATAAACATATGTGCTCAGGTGTCTTTTTGATATAATGACTTATTCTCCTTTGGGTAGATACCTAGTAGTGGGATTGCTAAATATTTTTCTAATGTTTTAATGTTTTATTCTGGAAAATGAAATGCAACAATATGGAGGACAGTTAGGAATGAGAAAAATATGAATAGAATAAAATAGACATTGTGGTTTGAACAAGAAGTGCTAAAGGACTAAATTCTGGAGTAGCAGGAAGTGAAGAGGAGATATTGGGCATAATAAATGTGCAAGTCTAATGAAGAATACAATGATTAAGAATAACTAAAACCAAACTATAAATTGAGAATTGTATGCATTCTATGACATAAATAACAATAGGTATATGTGCAAGGTATAACAATTTACTGTGTGTTTCTGATATCAACTTCTGATTTCTTCTCTTTAGGGGAAGTATATGTCTAAGAGAATAATTGTTGTAGTCACATCTCAGTTTCTTGTTTGTATTGTTCAGGTCCTGTTCATCTTCTGAATGGCTGACTCTAGTCTACTCTGGGAGGTGGCACTATTGTATGTGTCAGAGTCTCAGTCTTTATTGAGCAGCTGCTCCGTTCATTTTAAGTATGCTTATAAAAAGATCTTCTTCCTCGGTTGAGTTTGACAAAATGTCTTCTGGAAATCACGTTTTAATGCAAGAACTCTAATTAAGAGGACATTGAATCAAACCTGTATCTGGTAGAAAGAGAAGACTGATAAAGAAAACAATCAGAGTTCAGATACAGTCACTTATATATCAAATTGGAGAATCTGGAACAAAGTTTTACAGTTTGGAGTTTGATGTGCTGTGAGCAATTATCTAATCCAAAATTCTCATTTTACAGAGAAGGAAACTAAAAGTAAATTAACAGGATTCAATTAGTTCATTAAGGAGATTTTAGTGAACTTATGGACATTCAACTAATTAAGAGTAGGTCTAGAAATAGGATTGAAGCTTTCTGATCTGAAGTGTGGTGCTCTTACCTTTTATTGAACTAGCGAATTCAAGAATAGTTCAGGTAAAATTTTTGAAAAGTAATACTAAGAAAGATTTGGATTAGAATCAGAAAGAACTCCCAAGTCACATATGAGGTACCAAAAAAATTAATATGGTTTATGTCCTACATTGAATGAATTTGGGTTCCTCATTTACAAACCTCTAATCCCCTACAGGTATATGGTTTTTATATGACTTTTATATGCCTGTGGTAAAGAGGCTTTAATTTTGTTTTATGTAACTGACCTGATAGGAAGCTCATAGGTGTTACTATATAATTTCTTACAGCTGTGTCCATAGCCTTCATTAACAGAAGTTAGTATTTCACCATATTCATTAAAAAGGATTATTAGACTGACCTATTACAGCAAATAGAGCCTTGTGATAGAAGCACTTTCGGAGTGAGGGGAGAGTAACTTACAGTTATATTAAAAACAAATATTCATTGAGTCCTTAAGCCAGTAACAAATATATTAGTAGTAAGATGTTATTAAGTAATGGGACAAAAACATTGTTCTATATTAATCTAAAATCATGAAAACCAAGGATTCACTTTGTGTATGTGAGTGTGTGTGTGTGGGGGGGGGTGTGTGTGTGTGTAGTGAAAGATAAATTATATGTTGATTCTCTGTATTACAGCAATATTCTAAGTTTAAACAATATGCTATAGCTGAAAATATAAATATATGCTTTATTATTTATAGAGTTTTACACTTACAAATTCTAAAACATTTAAGTTGCTTGAAATGTGCATGTTGCCTCCCCAGTGTCAATGACTTTATGCTGAGTAGAGAGAAAATAATTCAACTACAACCCAAGATTCCGACTTCAAAAGGCACAGGGCTGATGGCTGGGGTGCAGGTATGTTTTCAGTTATGTTTACATATGTTAACTTCCTGAGTCTCTGAATTCTTGCATTACTTTGCACAATTTATTTTCCTTAAAATTCAGTAAAAACTCTGTGAAAGCTTAGTTTATATATTTGTCCCCAAACTCATACTGCTACACATTTATGCTTTTCAAATGAGCAATGGCAATGTAAATGAATGTGGTCTTTTAAAGCATAACGCACAGATTGTAGCTTTCATCTGTGCTGAAGCAACTCTTAGCACTGCTTCCTTATGATGAGAACTATTTTTTTTGTTGTTGTAACAAATGATACATTTGTGAAACGTATCATTCAGATTAGGCTAGGTTTGGCTCTGTTTAACAATTCAATCTGTCAGGTGATAGTTCAGTCAAGAGAGTTGCTTAGGATGCCAAAAGAAACTACAAACTTCATTAGTTCCCTGTTTCTTGAGCAAACTGGCAGGAGGACCTATTTGTTGCAGTCATTCAGGATACCAGGCAAATTAAGAAGTTGCTTAGCAGACTGCAGAAAAAAAAATGATATTTTATTGACAATTAAATGTTAAAATCCAGTGCCTTCCCAGCAGCTCATTGGCCAGAATTGATCATGTTTTCCTCCTGTCCCTGCAAAGCTGGTCAGAAAGTAGAGTCCCAGAATGTACCTAAAAGGCTGAGAGTCACAGATGTGTGGCCAAAACACTGAAGCTTACCTCAGGTTCTTATTAAATTCATATTGTTACTGGACTTATTTTCTTCTACTTATCACAAAAGAGAAGTATGAATGAATACGTAAGTAAAAGAATGCAAAAACAGCACTATAGGTAATTAGTGATGGATGTTGATTGCATTATACACACTAGGCTGTTCTAAGTGGTTCTTGATACACATATTAACTCATCTAATTCCCGCAGCAGCTCTGTTAATTTGGTACCCGTTCTTATACTGCTTTGTAGATGAGGAAACTATGCCTGGAGACAGCGAGCAAGGTGCAGAGCTCGGAGGCACACCCACCTGTCTCTCTTCAGAATCCCTTCTCAATGATTCATCTATACTACCTCAGACCGCAAACATTTTTTGAGCACTTATTATGTGTTTATGAAATTAAGAGCACCAGCTCTGGAATCCAAGTGCAATGAATGAAATCTGAAGGCGTTTTATTTGTTGGTTTTCCTGAATGTCCTGTTCTCAAACCTCAGGCAAGTTATAAAGTTCTCTGACCTTCACTATCCTCCTTTGGTATATGTGGGTACCAAGGATAGCATCTATCACTGAGGGTTGTGGTGAAAATTAAATACCGAAATATATGTAAAGTGCTGACCACCCTGGCACCTATGAGCACTCCACAAATGCTGTCAAGAGTACGTAAGAAAATAAGAGCTCTTACAGTATCTCATTTAATGCTGACAATCAAGCCCCTTTCAGAATAGTCTTACTACTTAAGGCTTAAGACAGCTAAAAGCCAAGGCTCTTATAGATGGTGTAATTTGCCTGATATTTGGAGATTTCGAGTGACATTGCCTAGGACCAATCCAGGTCCCTCCAGTTCTTAACACATTTTCCTGCCTGTCTCTTAGAAAACAGCTAGCTACCATGGATTAAGTGTCAGAACTTTAAAATTTAGGAGCATGTAAATGATCCCATTTTCAGAGGAATAGGTAATATCTGCTAAGTTTCTCCACTGTAAGTTTTCCTTTTCCTCTCTCTTTTTTTCTTAATGTAATACACATTTGGGGGAAGATATTTTGGAAAAACAAAGTGATTTGTGAGTGGAAGCCACCCCTTAAAGGTGGCTTATGTATGGTGACTTCCTTTCAATGAGTATAGTGTAAAGAAAGGAAAAAAGGAGTGATTTGAGAGTGGAGAAACCTGATCAAAACTATCTCAGACAGATGATCAAGGTCAACATCAATAATGATGTCATTAAAAAGTCAGGAAACAACAGCTGCTGGAGAGGACGTGGAGAAATAGGAACACTTTTACACTGTTGTTAGGACTGTAAACTAGTTCAACCATTGTGGAAGACAGTGTGGCGATTCCTCAAGGATCTAGAACTAGAAATACCATTTCACCCAGCCATCCCATTACTGGGTATATACCCAAAGGATTATAAACCATGCTGCTATAAAGACATATGCACACGTATGTTTATTGCGGAACTATTCACAATAGCAAAAACTTGGAACCAACCCAAATATCCATCAATCACAGACTGGGTTAAGAAAATGTGGCACATATACACCATGGAATACTATGCAGCCGTAAAAAAGGATGAGTTCATGTCCTTTGTAGGGACATGGATACAGCTGCAAACCATCATTCTCAGCAACCTATCACAAGAACAGAAAACCAAACACCGCATGTTCCCACTCATAGGTGGGAACTGAACAATGAGAACACTTGGACACAGGAAGGGGAACATCACACACCAGGGCCTGTAGTGGGGTGGGGAAAGGGGGAAGGGATAGCATTAGGAGATATACCTAATGTAAATGACGAGTTAATGGGTGCAGCATACCAACATGGAACATGTATACATATGTAACAAACCTGCATGTTGCACACATGTACCCTAGAACTTAATAATTAAAAAAAAAAAAGAAAGAAAGTAAAAACAAACCGAGAGCAGGTATTTTTGCAGAAAGCACAGCTTGTGCAAAGGGGGAAAAAAGCATGTTGATCACAATGTAAATAAATATAAAATACAGGGGAGAAAGAAGCTCAGAAAAAGCATAAGAAAGACATTTTGGGGAGAGACAGATATCCCTTTCATAGAAACTAGAGAAAGCGAAATTGCAGAAAAGAGAGAGGATATGAAGTAGAAATGTCTCCAAATAGAAAGAAAAATGAATGGAAAATCAAGTTCAGGTGAAGAGAATATCAGATTATAAGAATTGGCCATCTGGACAAAAAGTTTCCTGGGAAATGACAATACAGAAGTACAAGCTGCAGGGGTCTGGGAAATCCTGTCACAGAGCCAAAAAAGTGAAGAAGGGAAAGGGTGGAGACCTCCATCTTCCCTAGGAGCTCCCAACGTGAGCTTATGCCCTCAAACTCTTTACTACTTGTATCTTGTCACAATTATCCAAGTCTCTGGCTTGCTTTCCTCCATCCCTTCAATGTTTTATTACCTGGATCATTGTCTCTTTTTTTAAAAAATTGTTCTTACTATAAATTTGGATGAGTTTAAAATCTGCATAGACAATCTTTCCAATATTTGCTCCCATAGTTCTTTAATGGCTTCTCTGTTTCACTAAACCTTGCTTTAGTCCAGGAAACCATCATTCCTTCCAGGTGTTATTGAAATAACATCCTACTTCTTTTCCCTGATTTTCCCTTTAGTTCCCAATATTCAATTCTCAACAATGCACCCAGAGTTATTATTTCAAGATAAGAAGACTGTGTCACTCCTCGCTCAT
Organism: Macaca mulatta; assembly: GCF_049350105.2. Lineage (NCBI taxonomy): Eukaryota > Metazoa > Chordata > Mammalia > Primates > Cercopithecidae > Macaca > Macaca mulatta. Next base: position 99,269,864 of record NC_133422.1, on the reverse strand, counting down.
AACCTTCTAGTAGCTTCCCAGCTTATTCAGCATAAAAGTCATCACAATGACCTTTCATAGCTTTATGATTGCATCTCCTCCACTCTTGAAATTGAGCACAGTTTTCCACCCATTGTCTCTTTATGCTGTTCTGCAAACACACATCCTGCACTCAATCAAAGGTGGCTCCTTTCTCACCTCTTTGCATGAACAAAGGTTCATTGTCTTATCAACTCAATAACAGGTGTTATTGAATAGCATACTTTTTCTTTTCTTTAACTTACACACACACCCCAATGCTTAGAACCCATCCCCCCTTCTTTATTTATTTTGTCCTAGCACTTTCACAATCTAATGTATTATGTCTTTACTTATGTGTTTTATTTGTCTCCCATTAGGAAAATTTAAATTATATGAAGGTAGATATATGCTTATTTTCTAACTGTATATTACCTAAAACATGTTTGGCATATAGTCAGAACATATTTGATGTATTTTTAGGCCGGGTGCGGTGGCTCACATCTGTAATCCCAGTGCTTTGGGAGGCTGAGGCCGGCAGATCACAAAGTCAGGAGTTCGAGACCAGCCTGGCCAACATGGTGAAGCCCCATCTCTACTAAAAATACAAAAAATTAGCCAGACGTTGTGGCTGGCATCTGTAATGCTGGCTACTTGGGAGGCTGAAGCAGGAGAATTGCTTGAACCCAGGAGGTGGAGGCTGCAGTGAGCTGAGACAGCACCACTACACTCCAGCCTGGGCAACAGAACAAGACTCCATCTCAAAAAAAGAAGTATTTTTTAGTCGATCATTATTACTTTTGAATTAACAATTTGTCAATAATTTATAATTAACTTTTCTTTAAAAAAATTATTATTTGTAAAAAGTAAAATGAGACAAAACAAAGACATATTTGTTTCTGCCAAACTAAATCTGTATATTTGCTCTAATATTTACAGACTTTGGAAGATTTCTTGTATTCTCTGGTTCCTCATCTAGAAAATGGGTCTACGTATATGTTATACATTGGAGTATTATGAAAAACTAAATAATGTTTGAAAATTTTTTATCCAACCACCCATCTATACCTAGTGATATGAAAGTCACTTATGATTTATCACCTAATAGATAGAGACTGCCCAGTACAGAGCAATCATGTTTCATGTGCAAATATATGAATGGTGGCATTATATTACATAAGCATTTAAATTGATTCAATGCTCTTACATAAAGAAAGCAGGCTAGAATGCGAATAAAATGAAAGGCAAGCAAAAGAACAAGGGAGGAAGAAAGGAAAACAACAATTTAAACAGTCTGGCTAATATCATGAAACATTTCCCTTGGTGCATGGATGTCCCCGGGTTACCCATCACGACAGCAGGCGTGACTCTGTGAGTCCCCTGTCACACTCAGTTACTGCCTTACTCTCACAGGTGACTAGATAACAGGGCCAAATGGGATTCTACTTTTAAAGATGGATATTTCTTGGTAATGGGGGCCATAAATGCAAGCCACTATTAAATAAGGTGCTTATGTAATACACACAAAAAAAGATCTGCCCATTCCTGAAGAAAAAAAAAAGACAAAACGTTAACAAAGCAAAACAACCACCAGAAAAACACTGCTTTGAGAGGCTGCATGTAGGGTTCCAACATCGCTACTTCTGAGGAATTATGAAGTTTCATAATGAATATGTTTGTTGTATAAATCATGCATGACACATCAACAATGTGTGTTTATGTGACTACTGTAGGAAAAGTACCTCAATACACCCCATATGAAAAGGGTCCTCAAGTGTTGAATCACATAGGAGAAATTAAAACGTGATCCTGATATTGCTTCACCAAGAGCTTTGTATTTATTGTTTCCATGTTTTAGTATCTCTATGAGTGAAATTTAGAGTTTGGGAGCCCATGCATGAAATTATGTAAAAGCAATATGAGTCTAATATCTGGGGAGTAGTTTTATCTTGCTCTTAGTGAAAATAAAGAAGAAGGAGAACCACGTCTCTTTTGTGAATGTCCTGAGAGCTCTTTGAACACAGTAAATCATTGAGACATGAAGTAGGGAAGCAGAGTTGCTTCCTCTTGCTTCATCAACAGTGAGGTAAGGGGTCTGTCCAGGAAGCAGATGGGGATGCCCTGGGCTCCTGCGCCCACACACTACGCTCTGTCCCTTGCTCCAGGTGCTCTAGTGCTTCTGCAACAATTGGAGGCAACAGAGGCATAAGCAGAAGGACGCCTCACCTTTGCACAGTGTCTGAGCAGGACTGGTCATGGCCCAGGCCATTGTCATTTGGGTAAGAAACAGTGGGCACCACAAGGGAAGATGTGGCAATGTAGACACCAATTCTAAGACAGTGCCTTTCCTAGTTAAAACAGAGGGTTATAATAATGTTGTGAGGACTTCAATATATGTGATTTCTTGTATCCACTTATCCCTTGATCTACAGCATTTATTTGAAATCAAATATAATCAACGCAAGAGTGAAATGCCACAAAAAGGCCAAACTGCTAAGTGCTTAGATACTACAAAGAAATTGTTTAGAAAACCACGCAGTGACAAAGTATAGATGCAGTACACACACACACACACACACACACACACACACACACACACACACACACAGAGAGAGACACACACAGGCAGGAGGTCAAAGGTAAAGAGGTGTGAGAAATTGGATACATTGACTTGCTTGCAAAGTTACAATCTTCTGTTTGAAGTAATGAAAAACATCCTCTGTCTTAATAATTTTTTTCCTGGATGATGTTCATTACTGTGTGATGTGACATAATATTTTTCTGGGTTGGGATTAGCCATGGAATCCACAGCTCTCCTTTAGGGACGTGGGGATATCCTAAGATCATATCCAGGCTACAATACAGTGTTCCTCACAGAGAAGGTCTAACACAGCCTTATGGTGATTACAGGAATAGCTTAATGACATGGTCATCACTCAGCCTCTCATAAAACTAATTAATCTTCCAGCAATGTTAGAATCAAAGAGAAATATTTTTAAAATATTAAAATACATTTTATTAAACCCTAGTCATATTATCTTTCATACTTGATATACAAAACAGATATGGACTTATAGTTTTCATTTATCCTTTGATTTAATAAAGTATTCACATTAGAAATCTTCATTGTAATAAGAAAGGTCACTTTTGCTAATTGGAGTAAGTCAGTATAATAGCCGGAAAAAAAAAAAAACAACTTTTCTGTGCCAATATGATTAATGAAATTGCTCTTGAAAAGGTGCATTTTACATCTGATTTTATATTTCAGTGAAATCTCCCTCTGAAATTGGCCTCAGGGTCCAGACCACAGGACAATGCTATAATTATGTCTTTCTAGTGCTTTCAATAATACCATTTTTGAATTGACTTTGAGGTGAATCTGCTTTATACTAAATTCAGTCCCAGAAGAACTTTGTTCCATTGAAACTTGAACGCACTTTTATTTCATCTGTGTTGGAAATCTTCCTCCCTTTTTTTTTTCCTTAAGTATATGTGTTAAAGAATAAGAGACAATGAAGCACAGAAATGATACAACTAAGAGCTTTGGCGAGAAACTCTAAAGTCATGACCGTATTTTTCTGCTAATCAAAAGACTTCCCAGTATGGATAATTCAACTTGCATTACTGCTTAATATCTTCACAAATCCCAAATCAATATTACTTATGTTTTAGAAAATGGCATCACAGTGAATTAAATGTGTTTCTTTATTATTGACTTCTAATCATTTCACAGAACATACTATTTAGAAACCTAAGAAACAGCAAGTTTAGAGACAGCTTGATTGCAAATCATTGCTCATGTGAGTGGGTAAACATGGTCTCAGCTGCTTGTCATCTATTTGTAATATGAACAAGAAGTATAAAAGAGTTTTGATTAAAAAAAAATCTATGGCATGAAATTTCTACTGCTGAAAAGTTTTCAGTCATGCACAAATTCTGACTATTTTCACATGGAAACCAGCAAAGCACACACATTGAAACAACTATAACGAGATGATCAGGAAACCAAATATTCCTTTTCTTTTTCTTTTGTTACCTGTAAACTAAATATTGGACGTGTTTTAGAAGATTAAGATAAATTTACATCATGATGCAAATGTGCTTTATTACACAATGATATATTTTCAAATTAGAACTAGTTTTTTTTGTAACCAGAATCTTTTATTCTAACACACTATCATATCTTCAATTAATAACAGCTTCTTTAGGCTTTGGGAGTAGATGTACATAGCTATTGATAAGTTTCCTCTTGTTAACATAAAAGTTTCAGAGCTCTTTAAGTACTTATATGAAAACTCATTTATCTCAACCCCAGCAGTGGCTTTCAAAAGAAAGTACTGCATTTTGCATCACGGAAATTCCCAGAGATTATATAGGCCATGGGAGATCACAACCAGACACAAACCAATGTGTTTCCTACATTTCAAAGACATTTCACTAGTATTCTTAGCATGGATGAAGAATGTATCTTCAGTTAACAATGTGAGATGGTCTATTCTCACTACCTACATTTCAAAGACATTTCACTAGTATTCTTAGCATGGATAAAGAATGTATCTTCAGTTAACAGTGCGAGATGGTCTATTCTCACTATGCCATGTTTGTGTAGTGCTCATTTTGCCAATATAAGATTTTCTTCAAGAAGAGTAATAATATTAGATACAAGCAATTATATGACAGCATTGCCTTAATTTTTAAACTAATAAAATAAATTTAATTCATTAATGCTTATTAATTATATAATTAAGTTTAGTAATGAATAAATAAATCACAAGATCTGGAGTTTAAAAGTAGTTATAATAGGCCAGGTGCAGTGGCTCATGCCTATAATCTCAGCACTTTGGGAGGCCAAGGTGGGCGGTTCACCTGAGAGGTCAGGAGTTCAAGAGCAGCCTGGCCAACGTGGTGAAACCTCATCTCTATTAAAAATACAAAAAAAAAAAAAAAAATTAGCTGAGTGAGGTGGTGAGTGCCTGTAATCCCAGCTACTTGGGAGGCTGAGGCAGGAGAATTGCTTGATTCCAGGAGGCAGAAGTTGCAGTGAGTCAAGATCGTGCCACTGGACTCCAGCCTGGACGACAGAGACTCAGTCTCAAAATAATAATAACAATAATAATCACACATTTATTTCTAAAAGTGTTAAATTGTACAATCCTCAATTCAGGTTGCTTCCACTACCACGGACACCACTGTCTCGTTTCTCTGAATTCTCCTTGTTGTGATTGTCATCCTCATCATCAGTGATTAATCACAAACTGTATTCTGGTAAATCTAATCTGTTCACAGTTTTAAATTTTAAGTTATTTTATTTTGCTTCCTTTTCTTGAAAAAAAAAATGAAGTGTTATTGTTAGCATTTGAATATAGTTTATGCTGCAAAGCATTTCCCAGAAACACTTTCCTTAGTTAAAATCCCGTCTTTGTATTGGTTCCCCTTTCCTTTTTCTATTCAAAATAATCATTGAATTTAAAATGGTGATTGTATTTTGGAACTGGTTTGACATGAAAATCTGTCAAAATACCATAGTGATGATTCATATTATGTTGCCATTATAAATATCTACAATGTATTAGCATTCTTTAATATCCTCATCACTTCACTCTTTAGCCCTCTTTATAATTCATAGTTTAAATGCTTAGTTTTTCAAATTAAATTTTCTTTTCTGTTTTCACTATCTATTTCATGCGGAAAAGTTATATTGTCATTATTTTAAAAAATATGTTCTAGCTTTAAAGACGATGTCCATACTTCAAACCCAGCTTCTAAAATGTATACCTATTAGTTATTCAATCTGTTCGAATATAGCTGAATATAACACAGTTGTTTTTCACCCATAACACTCAGGAAGCTGGAAACTATGGGTACCCAAATAGATCAATAGATTTTCAAGGATTAGTTCACACGTGGTCTCTATTCCCAGAACTCTGTTCTTAAACTGCTGTGAAAATATGTTTGCTCTACCTTAATCTCCATTTAGCACCTCACACCATGTAGTGGCTTCTGATGATATTGGGATGGTAAAGTCCAAGGGGAATATCACATTCAGGCAGATCTCACCACTCACTTCCCTTTGTCATTTTAAATTACAGTGTCAGACCCTTCCTGCTGTATAACACTCAAATTTGTGTCAGAAATAGTAAAAGTAAACCTTCCATTACACTAAAGTTCTTTTAGTTCTAAGTGTCAGACAGAGAATTTTAGGGCAAATGATTATCACCTTTGTTTCTACCACTGCACGCAAGATGTGTACCTATTGCGTTATGTTCTTAGCCATTAGCGCGTTCCAGTTGCCAAAGTTCAGTTACAGTTCTGCACATTCATCTCACGGTGCTGTCTGCTAATCTGAAGATCCACAGTCGGAGAAACAGTCTTGGTAAGCGATGTTGTTATAAGAAGTGAGGCCTAATGATCATCTACACCCAAATTGATTTGAGGAATGGTTGCTTTTTCATTTTTTAGAAAAACGTTAAGACCTCTGTTTTCATCACTGAGTGACTTAACTTTACATAGTTCAAGTTGCTTCTGCCCATAGAGTCTCCACTAGACCCACTTGGCCACAGTTATTCTTGGCTTTGCCATACGCCCTCTGATCTGCAAGCCTTCCAAATCCTGTTGGAAGCCTTTGCCTCTCTCTCTCTCTCTCTTTTTTTTTTTTTTTTTTTTACAGTGTCTGCCAACCTTTATTCTTACTTCCAGATATCTCACACCTGGATCTCTGTAGAAATTTCCCATTAACTACATCTTCAAATACAATCAAATGTCTGGGAATTTCTTCAGAAAAATATGGGGGTGGGAGGTGGGTAGGGATTGGCCATGATTTGATAGATATTGAAGTTGGCTGAACACTAGATAGGTTTTTTCAGACTTTTGTCACTTCTTTTAAATATCTGCACTTTTAATTAAAAAGTTAAAAAAGATGATCAGAGCTTAATATAACTTTTAGTTATAGCATACATATGAGCATTCATAAAAAGTCAATGTCTACTATTGTCCATTTTATGGATTTTATTTTATTTTTCATCATCAGTTAAAAATATTTAGAAGTGGGAAAATAAGGTAAAATAAGTAACTGTGTGGAGCTAGTTTGGTATGTTTAAATGCCCAGCTTAGTGACTTACTGGCTATTGGGTTATGTACAAGTTACTTTAGCTATTCTTGTCTCATTTTCTTCATACGAAAACTTGGGGAGAGTAATAGTGTATATCTTACAGAGGATTCGAAGGCTTACCACATGTAACAAATGTAGTCATGTCCTGTTACACTGCAAACAATCCTTGCAGGTTGACCACCACCATGGTTAATTCCTCTGCATAAATTTTGTGGCAACAGATAAATCACTCCCAGTTAAAGTCAATGCCTGTAGACTTTTCCTTGTGTTTTATTAATAGAGATACAAATATGTCACAACAAATTCTAATGTATTAATGGGATATTTTAAAGTTTTCATTATTCTGTGTTATTTAGAAATGGAATACTGATAATCTGTAGAAAAAGTAAATCTATGTTAATTAGTATGGAATCTGAATATCATTTTACAATATTTTCATAGCATTCCCAGACGGAATTCTCTAAGGGCTAGTTCTGTTCAACTGGACTTTTTACTATAAAGCCGAGTTCTACCCTTCAGTTGTAACCAAGAAGTTTCTTCTTTATGATCCCAAATGCCTGGCTCAGCCACAGCCACTCCCTCCACTCTCTGCTCTTCCTCTCATGTTCTGCTCCACATTTCAGTCTTTTCAGGTCAAAGAGCAACTGATGAGGCCCACAGCGGTTGGGGCTCTTGGAGCCCTTTCTAAGCTTGACAAGATTCTAACTGAGGGAGCTGTTTTCCCAAAAACATTTTTTGTCTTGGAGGGTCCCAGTGGTGCTGTGCTCTGCGTGGAAATGAGAAGAACGGTCTTCTCCAGAATTCTGTGAATCCCTGTGTTATCTACTCCTTTAAATAACACCATTTGTCTCAGAGTTCCGTAAATAATCTCAAGTAAACATTTTCATCAGATATTGAGGGTGATCCTCTATCCATCAGGGCTCGATATCAATCTGAACTGGATTCAGCTGATAAGCCAGACCACTCAGCTCCTATTCGCACAGGTTTATTTCCTCTCATCTTGAGAATTCATCACAAACATTATCTTCCAGGCAGTAATCAAAATTTCAAATTCATATTACATCATGCACATGGCTGCCTTACGAAGCCACTGTCTGTCAATTCTGATTTTATCTACCTGTCTATCTATCCAGTGTGTAGGAAAATTTCCAGTAAACTCCTAAGGGTAACATACTGAAATTGGGCTACAGAGAGCCTATTCCTGGTACAATTAGATGTTTTAAGCTTCCATTTTTCCATTGTGACTTTTTTTTTTTTTTTTTTTTTTTTAGCACTTTTAGCTCTGTAACGATTGTGGAATTTCCTCTCCACATGCCTCTCTCTCATTCTTGGAAATGAATGGATTTCTCTAAGACTAGGTGTTCCCAAACGCAAGAAAGTTCTAAAAACTTTACTCCCCTCTTCCTTTTCTTTCAATACTAATAATACCTATTATATCTCTTTACTAGTTAGAACTAACACAAACATTTTCAATTTAATAGTAGTGATTTCTCAATGTTTGTGTTTCTGAAGAATAATCCACTGACTGACAATACTGAGAAGGTTGAGTAGAAGAATGTTATTGGTAGGAAAATAGCGGTAGGAGAGATAATTATCCCACCTCTGTGTTCTTTTTAAAATACAAATAATATTATATTATTATAGTTGCCTGCCTCCTTTCAAAATGCAGGTGGGAGTGAGAATGGAAAAATAATTGCTAGAGAAAACAGACAAGACGTTCTGATGCATCTGTAATACATTATGCCCAAAGGAAGGACACAGAATTGCATATTCCCAAAATATTTTAGCAGCTGCACTAAAATGTTTCACAGCTAGGAGAATAAACTTGGGCAACCATTAAATAAGTCTGCCTGGCTTTAAAATAATTCAGAGTCCAGGATTGCTTCATGATGGAGAAATGAGGAATTCGTGCCAATGGTGTCTCTTTCAACCGTTTTCCATCAAGATGATGTAAAACAGATCTGCACTCTCTGTTTCCCTATGTAGTTCTGCCAACATGAGGCAGCTGTGCCATAGATATCAAGTCAGGTTTTCAGAGATGGGTCCTGCACGCTGGCAATAGAAATGGTGGGAAAGCTATGGTGTTTGGATGCTGAACAACCAGCTGTGTGATCTCAAGCAGGTCAGTAAACTTATCTCTGCCCCAGTCATTGTAATCATTGCCTAAGAGAATGTAAATTAAAAACCTGGAATAACACAACAGGAAACTGTGCTATATGTGGCATCAGACCATCTTAGATGGGTACCCATTCTCCCCATCACTGGCTTTATCACCTAACTTTCTTAATGTTGACAAATGACCAAAGCTTTCTAAGCAATAGTATTCTTATCTTTAAAGTGGTAACAATATCTACTTGGTTGGGTTGCAAAGATGAAATGAGGGACAAGTGAAAGCATCTAGAAAAGTAACAGGCATGTACTATCATTTCTGTATGCATATTTTTCTCACCTTGGAGGGACAGATGTTAATTTTACAGGGTAATAGTCCCTTATTATTTTTATAAGGAATTGCCACAAACGTAGTGTCTTAAAAAACACATACAAATTTATCTTACATTTCTGAAGGTCAGAAATGTGTATCACTGGACTAAATCCAGACAAAACAAAAAGGTGTCAGCACCTTCTGGAGCCTTTGGGGGCTTGAATTGATTTCTGCCCTTTCCAGCTTCAAAGGTTCTTCCGTATGGTTCCCTTCATGGCCTCCTTGCTCCATCTTCAAAGCCAGCAATGTCTGGCCAAGACCCCTTCACGCTGTGCTCTCTCTGACTCCCCTTCTGCCTTCCTTTTCCACCTATAAGGACACTTGTCATTAGGTTGGCTGCCCTGGGATAATGAAGGAGAACCTTCCTATCTCAAGGTCAACTAATTAGCCACCTTAATTTTATCTGCAATCTTAATTCTCCTTTGTCGTAACTTGGCATTTTTATGTGTTTAGGGGTAAGTACTTGGATACTATGATGAGTCCATTATTCTGTGGACTGCATACTAGAAAAAAAAATGAAAAGTTTAAATGGAGGATGACTTTTGAGTTTCCTTGTGTAGGATCATTTTACAAGGTCGAAGAGGAAGAAGTGTGTAAGCCAACTACAAGAAAATGTGTGTTGAAGGCACGGCGACGTGAGAAGCATCACAATATGCTCAGGGAGTGGCCAAGATGTGATATAATTAGAGCTCACAATCCCTGCATCCACTGGAAAGGATACTGTTGACAGATGGAGAATGGACCTTTAGGTCTCAAAGTTTTCATGCAGGGAAATGAGATAATTACATGTGAGTTAAAGGAGGGAAAAGAGGATTCTTAGCAACAATGTCAGGAATGAAAGGCAGCTGGAGGTGATTGGAACAGGTTTACACATTTGGACTTGATTACAATAGACCAAGAAGAACAGAATGATACTATAAGAATAGGAAATCCACGTGGATTGAAGAGATGGCATGGATAAGGTCTCTGAATTTTATTGGAAGCAAGACATGGAGGAGAGGGAGAAACTAGGACACAATTGATTTTTTTTTTTTAGTTGCGACATCCCACAAAACATATGAGATCAATAGGAATAGAGAAGGAGGAATACCTTCAGAAAGTAGGAATAAAGAAAGTTTTAAAATGCAACATATAGAATTTGAAAATGTCTGAATCCAGGGTGATATATTATTAATACTATAATATGTAGGTATAATTTTGGAATTTTCTTTTTAATCATTTTATTCAGGGTATCCTGCTGTATTCTTTTACCCAAGTTAAACCCATCCTTTATGATGCCACCAGAAGGATTTGACACCCAAATCTGACCAGTGATTCCTCCACTTAAATCTTTTTAGTGGTTTTTCAGGATTCATATGATTAACTCCAAGCTTTTTAACCTGACATGAAAGCTACTTCTTGATTTTTTATTTTCAGCATCATACTGTACCCCAGCCCCACCACAATAAACCAAAAAAGTTGATTCCTGTCAATTAAGAAATGGTTGGGTTTAGAAACATGGATTTGTATACTTAAAATCCATATCTCTAGACTTCTCTGTGATACAGGATTCTATTGATAAAATAAAAAATTTAAACTAAAAGATTGTGCCATTGTGTTTCTTCAGCAAACACTTTGATGTGACTCTGATTTCAAGTCTTCTCACACTTCTAAAGGATCTGGAATGAATGAGTTACTTAAAATAAATTGCCAGATTTACTTTCATAATGTGAAGGTGTGAGATGGTGGTATCACCTGATTCTGCTCAGTCCACAATGAGATGTAATATGCTTATGCTGAAAGCTGAGCTTTCCACTGGGTATCCTTGGTATCTAGCAACCCTGAAAAACCACAAAACTATCCTCTCAAAGTATTTATGCATGCATTGTTCGGGCTACTTTGGTTTGGTTTTAAAGAAAAGATATGATGTTTGATGATCCTGAAAAAAAGAATCCCTAGAAACGATTTTTCTCCTTTTTTATATTTTAATTTTTGATAAAACATTGCTTATGGCCTAAAGACCCTGTAATGTATTTCCCTCTTAGAGTAAGAAGAGAGGAAAAGAGAGAGAGAAATTGAAGAACTTCACCCTGATAAGATCTCACCATCGGGCAGGGCAGAAGTACAGCAATATCTGATATGTAATCTTTTCCTTCTTGACAGCTATATACAGTTAAGAAATGGTAGTACATAGAAATATTGAGCCAGTTTGATCAAATATTTTTTAAATATTGGAAAAGGATATTTAAACCCTTTTCTTCTCTAGTGTTACTTTAGTAACCTAGTTTAGTTTTAGACTTAGCACATGTATTTGGAAGACTAAAATAATACAGGCTAAAAGCACTGACACAAAGTGGTTTGTTAATAGTCAAACTCATGTTAATGCAAGTGGTTAGGGAATAGCTAATTAGCTAATTTCTATGCATTTCAAAATGCATATGTGCACTATTCATTGATAAATTAATTCTTCAGAATATGTTTCCTGGCTTATATCTTGATTTGTATTTAACATATTCTTTGATCATTTAATATTTAATGACAATATACAGTAATGCAAAGTTATAATAAAATTGTAATTTGCAGTTATCAGGAGAATGTGTTTGCATCTTGTGTTTGAATTCCTTTAAAATACTGTATCTACAATAAACTTCTAAAGCATAATTATATAAAATATATTATAAGAAATATACCTAGGGGCATATGGAAATAAAATATTTTCTTTATTATTCTACCATAGCTTAACACCTTGGCTACTAATACTAATTTTGAAACTCCAATATCTAATAGATTTTAAGAGTATAAATAACATGCTTGTTATTTTCCTTTCATTACATTAATTTATCTTCAGCCTTCATCCACTTGAAAAGTGGTGAAATCTTTGAAAAGTAAGAGGTATCTATGCACAATATTTATTAGTTAAAGAAAAGAGGATGCAGACATCTTGTACAGAAAGCAACTATATTGTGAAGTGCCCACGTTTGATCAAAGATTTAGTTACCAAGAGGCAGCAGCAGATAGTGAAGGAACTTTCATAATTCAAATGTAAAGAACAAATATGTTATTATTGTATTAGTTTATAGGGCTGCCATGACAGGGTGCAACAAATTGGTGGCTTAAATAACAGAAATTTATTGTCTTATAGTTCTGGAGACCATGAAAGGTCCAGGCGTCTGCAGGGCTGGTTCCTTCTGAGGCCCTGAAGGAAACTCTCTTCCATGTCTCCCTCCTGATTTCTGGGGGTCACTGGGCGTCTTTGGTGTTCATTGCTCAAAGATGCATCACTGAAATCTCTGCCCTGATCTCCACATGGCATTCTCTCTGGGTGTCTAAATTTCTCCTTTTATAAGGACATAGGTTCTGTTGGATTAGGGCCACTCTAGTGACCTCATATTATCTGATTATCAGCAAAAAACCTAGTTCCAAATAAGATTCCATTGGAGGTACTAGGGTTTACGATACTAACATCTTTTGTGGAACCACAGTTTAACCCATAATAATGATCCTAAATTTTTTAGATAATTACATACAAACAAAGTCCATACTTTGTGTGTGTGTGAAAGTGTTGCTATTCCTGGGGCATAAAGTATTGGTTTTATTATGCAGTTCTTGTTTTCTTTGGAAAATGTTCTCCATTCCTTTGAGTAAAACTGAAGTTGTTCCTGTTTTATAAACCCCACCCGCATACTCCACACCAAGCTCTAGTTAGAGTTTGGATATTAAAGTAATTAACTTGACCTCTAGGACATCATAATTTCTTGAGGGATTTTTTTTTTTAACTAAAGCTTAACAAATCTGTCATAAACACAAAGTAAAATATTACAGTTCTCAGAAAATAAATTTTCATCAAAATTATAATTTGCCAACTACATTAGAAAATATACATTACAAAACATCAAAAATAAGAATGGGAAGTTGTTATAAGATGTTCTTATAAATAAATTGGAGGTGATATTATATGTTAGACAATAGCACTAGGAAAATTCAATAACTGTCTCAAAACAAATGTCTCTGCTTATTTAGAAATTCCTGGGGTAGGCTGGGTGCGGTGGTGCATGGCTATAATCCCAGCACCTTGGGAGGCTGAGGTGGGTGGATCACGAGGTCAAGAGATCAAGACCATCCTGACCAACATGGTGAAAACCCATCTCTACTAAAATTACAAAAATGAGCTGGGTGTGGTGGCATGCACCTATGGTCCCAGCTACTTGGGAGACTGAGGCAGAAGAATTTCTTGAACCTGGGAGGCGAAAGTTGCAGTGAGCTGAGGTTGCACCACTGCACTCCAGCCTGGTGACAGAGTAAGACTCCATCAAAACAAAAGAAAAGAAAAGAGAGAGAGAAAGAGAGAAAGAAAGAAAAAAAGAAAGAGAGACAGAAAGGAAGGAAGGAAAGAAGGGAGGGAGGGAGGGAGGGAGGGAGGGAGGGAAGGAAGGAAGGAAGGAAGGAAGGAAGGAAGGAAGGAAGGAAGGAAGGAAGGAAGGAAGGAAGGAAGGAAGGAAGGAAGGAAAGAAATTAGTTAACTCCTGGGGAAAGTCCAATTAGGTGGAAAAGGTGAATGGAGGCAAAGCAGCATCACTATCAGCTGGGATTCTACTCAAGGTCCCAATAATACTACAGAACCCAAGGATAACATAAAATACTGTGAAAAATCATGGCAATAAGGTCAAAACTCCTGTTTCTTATAACAAAGGTAAACAACACAATAAGCAAACACACAAATCAACACACAAAATCTCTCCTTCATTCCTCCACATACTTATTCAAGATAACAAGTTTTCTGTAAAACTCTGAGTCTTTAAAAGGATTGGTATGTGAAAGTAAAATAAATATATATCTTACTATATATTTTAAAATATATCAGTATAAAGTAGTTATATTATTTTATGCTTGTATTGTAAATATGTAACATTAATATTTTATATTTACATTGTGCTTTCCCTAGCAACGTCTGAAGAAGCTGAGACATTTGTTTTGAGGCAGCTTATTGGGTTTTCCTGGTACCATTGTCTAATATACAATATTAGTTAATATATAATACTTTATACTTATATATAAAATATAAATAGAAAATAAATATGCTATTTTTATATTTATAGTTTATATTAGAATTAATATATTATGTTTACATTTGTTTATACATATATTTATTTTATATTTATATTTGTTTGTAGAGATTATTATTTATCTCTATAAATACCATATTTATTTTTACATATCCATATTATTGATTCTGTTTCCCTGGAAAACCCTGCCTAATACAACCACCATGGAAAGTCTGAGAATAGCTCAATAACTCCTGCTCTTCCACTACACCCACACATTTGGGCACTTTGGAAGCACCTAATAAATTGCTCTTAGAAGGTAAGTCACTGTTGAATTTCTCCCTCAGAAATGTAGGCTCCACAGAGCTTCTAAGAATATCCTCTCACAGGGTGGTGAGCAAGCTAGAGGGATTTTTAGAGGAAGAGGGTAATAAGCTCTTAGTGGTTTGAGGCTTCAAAGGAGATGTTACCTTCTAGACGCCTGGTGTTATTCAAAGAGGAGGGAAGAGGATTACGCTTCTAGGTATGCAAGAGACAAATCCCTGGAACCAGCAGTGACTCAGTCAACCTCAGTGGCTTGGTCCCCTGAAAGATTGGGGAGGGTCATTGAACCAGGGCAACGAAGGACCAAGAGGTCTGATTTTCAAATCCACTTCAGAAGAGGTTGTCCTAAAGGACTTCCCTGAGGAATCAGAATTTTACCTGTCCAGGAATCACAGCAAAAGTTGCAAGGCAAGAGCCACCAGAACAGCAGGGGCCTGGTTCAACCCCAGCTGCATGTGCACCTGGGTGGGGAAACCCATAATCTACTTTACCATTCTCTTCTATTTGATGTCATGAGGACTCAGTGTTCTTAGAAAGCTAGAGGAAGGAGAGGGATTGCTCAAGATCATTCTTATTTCTTTGCTAATAAGGCAGGCAGTGTCTCAGCCATCCCAGATAAATAATAAATTCTTAGTCCTATATAAATTAATATTTTGTTACATGAACTGAGAAGATGTGCATGCATACAATAGAATCTCATGCTTAAGATTCGTTTAAGAAATGTCCAAAAAGTGAATTCATATTAATAATATAAAACCAAATTTCCAAAGAAGGGAAAGGGAGAATAAAAGACTTAAAATACAAGGACAGCACCTCCCCTCCCTGACTCCCACTTTAGAACACATCTGAAAGTGGGTACACCATTTACATTTTCATGCCATTGGCCAGAACATTCTCAAGGCCTGTCCACTTATAAAGGAGCCAAAACCCACAAATATAATTGCAAGTTTCCACGTACACAGGTTGTATCTAGACCTATCATATGAAGAAGGAGAGGCCTGAAACTGGGGGACAGATAACAATCTATCCCGAGCCCATAAATCAACATGCGTGTGTGAATGCACCTTCAAAATAAAGCCTTGAATATGGCTTGCAAGTGTTGGAACACTCATTAAGAGTGATGGCTTCCAGGCATAACCGTACTTCACCAGGGGCTCTATCTTCAGACGCTGCCATTTGTGCATTGTACTAGATACATCAATGTTAAATATATACTGTATTCAATTTAACACAAAATGCAGTTCTAAAAAAATTGTTCTGGGAGGGGAACTGAGCATATTCTGAAAGGGAAAGGTTGAACATATTGCAAAGGAAAAGAATTCCCTTTAGCAGAGGGTTTTGATAGTGGGAGCTTCATTTACACATCCTTAGAGGGACTGTAATGGACAGCTTTCCAAGTGAAACAGATACTGTCAAGAATGAGACTGCAATTGCAAAACATAAATTGCAAAGACAGAGAGGAGAGATAGAGAAGCCTTTTTCATTTTTCATATTAAAGCATTAGAGACAAAGTTATCATTGGTAAATCTCTAGGGAGTAATTTGATCAATGCTCAGCTGTGACCTTTTCTATCTGAAATAGATGGTATGTTTGCTTTATGATTTCTTATACTCTGTTAGTGATGAAGTCACATGCACACTACAGTCATAACATGATGAGACCTCTTTAAGGTTGTTTCCTCAACATCAAATATAATGCATCTTTCATTATTTATCCATTCTTATCCATTAAAATGCTATTTTACATGATGTATCAGCAAATGTAATCAGAATGATTTTATTCTAGTAGAAGGTGATTTATCGCACTAAGTAGTATAGGCCTAAATAGCTAGCACTAAAAAAGGGGACTCATGGGAAATACGTCAAAACTTCTACACAGTATTATTACTCAAATAGGAAAGTACATTATTCAATTAGTGACTTTAACATAATTTTGGCAACATCAGTAAAATTTGCTTCCTAGTAAGTCTAGGAATATGAAAACTGCATTTAATATAGATAAATCTGTGAATAAAATATAATATTTATTTTGGGAATTTTGTTTTCCCAAATATTTAAATGGTTTTTTTAAAAATTTTGTCTGTGGTTATTAGAGCAACAAGATAAAAGACAAATAACATTTTAGAACTTTACATCTTTTCCTTCATATCCTGACATTTCAGTCATATGATATGATTGGCAATGGTTGAAACCTCATTATCAGTCAAACCAGTGAGAAACGAATAAGCCATTTGCTTTGCATGCAAAATAGCAAACAAGTCTTTTTTTGCTTGATGTGTAATTGTCTATCTTAGCTATACTGGAACATAATCAAAATCTATACTACAATATGACATATTGTACAAGTTTTTCTCCACATAAATTTTCTTGAATATCGTTTCTGGTAAATCTTATTTCCTAAATCAGTGTATATCAAATTAAACTTAATTTACAAATGTGTAGCCTGATGTTTGTTGAAATACTCTACGAAAATGTGAGTTATATTGGAAATGAACATAAAAAAGTTAAAAGCAATAAACAAATTAATTATAGAGACTGTTATCTATATAGTATAAATTAATCTGAAGTGCAAGAAATTCCAAAAGCAAAATGTGAAATAATGTAAATTTTGTCTACTATTGGAATTATTAATAATCAGCAAAAAGGAGAGGGAATGCAACTAATGAAGCAGAAAAACTTCCAAGTCTTTGCTAGAAAAATAGAGTCAATTGTAGATGTTTGTCTATGCCATATTAATTTAGGACAAGGCTCATATTTTGCTGAAAACTCATATATTGTGCACAGCAAAAGTGCTGGATGATGTTTTTATTTGTTTTGTTTTTCTTTTCCCATAAAAACTGTCATTTTACTTTATGCAAGGGCCTTTCAGATCTTGAAAGGACAACATGGATGATGACAAATCTACAAAGTTGTAATATCATTGGGAAAATAAACAGAGTTTGTGTCATCAAAAGATTTTCAACATAGAACAATCTGGTCAAAATTCTATACCGAATGAAGATGCTTAATGGAAGCAAAGAAAGAATAATCTTGGTTTACATATTTTGAAGGACTGACTGGCAAGCTTAAAGAAAAGCACATGCAACAATGTGCCTAAACTCCTCATAGTTATAAGTGATTTAGCAACCAGTGAAATAGATGAACTGCCTTTGGGAACCTCATTTACTTCTAAATGGAAGAGGTGTCCTTATATTCAACAGTTTTTTTTACACATATTGTACAGATTCCATATTTTATTGTGATCATCTTTGGAAAGTAATAAGTGTATTTCCTTCTGGGTAAATTGCATCACTACAATGAGGAGACATTATTTCCTAGTTGCTTTTTTGAATATAGTCACTGATTCTGAACCCAAGTAGTGGGTCTTAAGGCCAATAATGACAAAGGAAACTACATTATTGAATTAAAACCAGAGATTGCTAATAGTAAGATACCATGGCCTATATTAATTTGAGAAGTACGTTCCTTAATGGCTATTTAATAAGTATTTCCATATATATGCAGTTTTATTGAAAAATAAACAATAATCTCTTCCCCTGCCCCAACCTGCTTTCAGTTGTCATTTAATTAAACTGAGTGAGTATACATTAATTAACTAAAAGAAGTATTGTACTGTCTGAAAAAATAATATGTAAAAATCATTTTATGAAAACATATGTCACAGCAACCTAGTTACATTTACCATATTTCTGTATATTCAGTGTATCAGTATTTTGGCAATATTACAAACACTTACACTTTTTAAAATGCATAAAGGAAAGCTAGCCTGTATCTCTTTCTGAAGCACAAAATTAGTTTAATTAATAATTTATTTGATAGTATTTGCTATTTAACAATAAGAAAAATGATAAGTTATTTAATATAGCATTGAAGAAGTAAAAGCTCCATAACGAAAAAAAACTAAAAACAAATTACTTTTTAGAAACCTCTCATTGATAGAGGTAGGACAGGTATATTTTAGTTTTGAATATCAATGCCAAGAAAGAAGCACATTTATGAGACAGCTGGCTAGTTCCATTTCTTCAACTTGTCATGTAATTAATTGGATGAGTTTATAAATGGAAATTGTAACAAGGCAACACCCATATCATAGCAGATGGTACATACTTCCTTAGATCTGAGAATATCTGTATTTAATTTATTTTATTTAGTTTGATATATCTACTAAAAGTAGTGTACAAAAATGGTTATGAACAGGAGCACTGCAGTGAAATTGACCTGGGTTTGAATATCCAGTTCTTCTAATTTGTTCATTCAATAAATGTTTATCCAGTACCTACGATGAGGGAGGCGCTCTCCAAGGTACTGGAAAACCAGCCAAGATTAAATTGTTCCTTGTTCCTGGGTATTTACAATCTAGTGGGAGGAAGAAAGAACTAGCAATGACATACATTAGATTAGAATGCATCGTCGGATAGCAAAAACCACTATTAAGGGGAAAAAGAGTAAAAGAATAAAAATGTAGACAGCAGAAGTATATGTTTTGTCCTCAATGGGATGCTCAGGTTTAATTAAAAGACTATTTTTAGAACAGTCTAGAATGCCATGTCCACAGTACAAGGAAACCAGTGAGGCTGAAGTGGTGGGAATCAGGGACAGGAGAGTTAGTGAGGAGACTTGCTTTCAATTCTTTAGTAAAAAATTAAGATTGACGTTTTTTGCTCAGTGTAAGATGAAGTCATTGGAAATTTCAAGTAGGGTTGCAAGGCTGTCAGTTTTATTTTAAAAAATCCCTTTGGCTGCTGCAGGGAATAAGGTTTGGGCATAAGGCAGATGGGGGTGATGTGAGGGAGTTAATGTGGGATATATTTTGAGGATACAGCTTATAAGATTTGGATTAAATTTTGTTTATATATATATATAACTACATATATTCATATATGTATATATGAGTCAAGGTTGAGTGCTTGTCTTTTGATTGCAGCAGCCAAATGAATGAAGGTGCCTTTTACTGATATTTGCATGTTTTCTAATGAAATGCATAACCTTTAACCTCTCTAAAACCTGTTTTCCTCATTTGAACAAAACAGTAACAAAGATATCTACTCCAAAGATAAAACGATTTCCTTTCTCAAACTCCAGCTTCACTTTCTACTTACTGCTATGAATAATAACTAACTTTCATTTTGTGCTTTAAACTACTTTAGAATATATTTCTCCCAGGATTGCTATGAGGTGCATTTGATTATAATAACAATAAACTCACAAACAAAAGACAAAACAATCAAACTGAGGCTGAGAAAAGAACAGTACCCACAGGCTTATAGGCTTTAGAGAGACTAAAGTGCAGTTAATTCCACAGCTCACAAGTGGAAATGCTGGCTTGAAATCTGTCTTTCACTTCAAGCCATGTGCTCCCTCCACTATCTGCTTTCTCCTCCAGGAATGACATCACTGCTATTTATGTGGGTGAATAGAAAACAAAAAGAGCCTAAAAAATTAGGAGCCTATTTGACTTTCCTAGATTTCTATTGATTGATTGATTAGGCTTAAAAATAGGGATGGGGTCTTGCTATGTTGCCCAGGTCTTGAGCTCCTAGGCTCAAGTGATCCTCCTCCCTCAGCCTCCCAAAGTGCTGAGATTATATGTATGAGCCACTGTGCCAGGCCAGTTCCCTAGATTTGAAATTATTTTGGGGTACAATTAACTTGAGTTACATCAGTAACTTGAGTTACATCAACTGTAAAGAGTAAAGCAGGCAAAATTTCCCTTCATTACTTTCATTATTTTTGTTTTAGCCTGAACACTTTTCTTTCTGTCCAATGCAAATCCTCTCTTTTTCTCAGGTACTCAGGTATCTCTTATTTGTTTCCTTTTACTTGGGTAAACAAATAGATGGCTATATGGGACTAGCCTTAGCATTGAAACATACCTGAAATTATAAATAGTTGATTGGAATGAAATTATATTTTCGCTGTGCCAGGCAGTAAGTTGGTCATTCCAAATAAGCTAAATATAATAGGATAAATTATCACAATATATTATTATACGTGTTGACTCCAGTGCTAATGAAAAACTATAAGATCCATTTCTGCCCTCAAGGAGCCCCTGGTTTATAATAGACAATATTGTTCACGTCAACAGGGGAGCCCATCTTTGTTTAAATTCTAGCCAATGTTGGAGTTTAATATGGAAGTCTTGACTTGATCAGAAATCCTTAGTATTCAAGAATTTTACATCTTTCCCTTAATCTTGTCTGGATTCATATGGCAAAGCCAGATGTCCTGGAAATGCCCAAAGGGCAGAGGCTGCCTTTCCACCATCTGGAGATGGCCCTTTGTAATATTGCAACAACACTGTCTCCCCTTTCCCTATACCCATATCAAACGCCTAACTCAACAGCTGGATGTTCAATTATTCAGGCCTCATAAGTACTCTTTAATTACCACTCTACACTCTCTTTTAAACTAATAAACACAGAATTAGGCTGTGCAGTTATAGTTACAACTGAACCAAATATGGGAAATATTTGCATTAAATATTTATTATTGTCTTCAGGACTTTTCAATGTATATTTTAAAATAATTTAAAGACCATTTTTTAAATATTTAACTTGAAATTTGTTCTTACTTATTAATTTATAATTTGAATTTAAATGTTTAATTATCTTTATGGTTCGAATCAAATATCTTTCATTTTACTGTCTTTTGCACTAAGTTCATGGTACAATATCGACTGTAGGATGTAGAAAATAAATAAATATGTAATATGTAGAAAATAAAGGGAGTATAATGCTTGGAAAAATCTGTAAGAACCTGAACACTGACAATTTAAGACAAGTGCAACTTAAGTGCTAACAATTTATGTGGATTTTTGCACACTTACTCACTGAAAAAGTAACCCTGTCATCACAATCACAGTGATACCTAATATTATCTACGTGCAGATAAAAAGTACCTTCATAAAGAAACACATTGGCAAAATATATCACATGCAGTTTAAGTAGAACAGAGAAATAGGAATTTGAAAATAATATTCTTCTGATTACAAATAACTTTTTTAAGCAGAATTTTTTTCTTTCCTTAAAAGTGGTTTTCAAAGAAGAATAAGAAGTATTAAATTACTATCAGTATTAGTTCATTTTGAATATCTCTGTCATTAAATACTAGGAAACATTCCTTCATCGTTTATTTTTTATTTTTTGAGTATAACTTTGCATTCAGGTTTATGCAATAATTTTACTGTATGAATATGTAACTACTCATGGTAAACCATCTAATAGAATTTTACCAAGTTAAAATGTCTACCATAGGCTATAATCATAGAGTATTTTTTATTGTAGTTGGTTCAATATATATAGTGTAGTTGGTTCTATATATATCGTGTAGTTGGTTCAATATATATAGTGTAGTTGGTTCAATACATATAGTGTATTCTTAGAATTTCTTTATTCCCCTAATTGGTCATTTGTAATTGAATGGGGGAATGAAATTTCTGTCTCATGACAACTTTATTCACCTAACATCATCTCATGCTAAGAATAATACTTACATCCTCTTAGTTGGTTTTATAAAGGGCAAGTATAAATTCTAGAAATAGGAACATTTTGATATATTTCCTTTTAAAACCTTGTGAATAATAAATACCGAAATAAATTAAATTTAATTTCTATAATGGAATGAGCATTTGGAGTAGAATATATCTACATTTTACTCAAATCTCAAATTAGGCCCTGGCAATTGCTTCTGAATAGACAATGTAGTAGGTTACAGAAATGACTCTCAAAATATCAGGTTCTAATCCTTGGAAACATTACTTTATATGAGAAAAGTGTGATTGTGGTTATAATTAAGCTAATGATCTTGAAATGGGGAGATTTTCCTGAGTTCACCTGGTGGGCCCTAAACGTAATCACATTTACCCTTGGAAGAGGGAAGTGGAAGGATATTTGTTCTCTCTAGCTCATGCACACACACACACACACACACAACACACACAGACACACACACACAGTATCAATGGGAAGGTAAAGCTCAGGCTTGAAGATGCTGGCCTTGAAGACTGGACTGATTTGGCCAGGAACCCGGGAATGCTGGCAGTCACTCCAGGAAGAAGGATGGAGGAACGGAATCTCCCTGGAGCTCCAGAGGGAGTTCAGGCCTCTCACCTTGATTTTGCCCCAGTGAGACTGATTGGCCTTCTGGATGAGAGAAGGATTCTTACTGATATAAGCCACAGACTTCATGGTCGTATGTTACAGCAGCCGCAGGACCCCAGTACAGGTGAGAAAATGAGACAGCATTGGTGTAGCACTGGGTTCATTTAAAGACAGCAGTATTCTGAAATATTTTTTCTGTTTTTGTGAGCCTAAAAATACTTTATCTCTTATCAGAGATTTTTCTCCTTCAACTGCATTCTGTTTAGCTAACCCTGTTCCTGACATTGCTGGAGACCCTGGGGTCACAAGCATAAGTCTGTTCTGATGGAATCAGGGGCTGCTGCTGCAGCCTGGGAAGGCCCCACCTCAACGACATCTGCTGTCTTCTGCAGATCCTCCACCTGCAGGAGGGTCTCAGTTATTTTGACCCTTGTTCAAACCTAGAAGTCAGAAGGTTTGTGGACCCTGGCTGGGACACTCCTTCACCAAGAACCGGTATATAAATTCTCTGCTTTTCCACTTTTAGGGTGAAAAATTCTGGGTATACATTGTTCCTTGGAGGATCCCTGTGGGTCTGAGATCTAGATGCCTAGAGCAGAAATCAGCTCAACAGCAGTTCTTTCCTTTGGCTACTTCTCTTTCCTCATTTTACTTTTTCAGTCTACTCTCCTGTTCCTTGAGATTATTTTCTAAAATCTTCACATAATCCCAGCCTTAGCTCTGGACCCGAATGGAAGCAAACATAAGACAGCTGGTACCTTCTAGAAGGCAGACTGGAAGAAGGTTTCTGGAAATAGATCACTCACTGATCTGACAGCATTTCAGGACCACTGCTGGTGGTAACAATAATGGGGGCAACTCCCAGATTGCAGTAACATCACAATTGCAAGATTCGTGTCCAATATGGCTTGAGGTGAGCTAACACGGTGGTTGAAGGATAAAGCTACTGAGGGAAGCAATGGTAAGTGTAAAGACAGTAGAGTGAACTGGCTTTTTAGAATGGCTTTTGACACCTTGACAATAGAAAATGACACGCTCAATGTAGCTATCAATTCAAAGTACATCATAAAGGTCAGGAATCCTTTATGCAACAACCAAAGGAACCCTTATGTCCGCCTTATCTCCTACACCTCCATGGCACATTGTGCTGAAAGTCAGGCCTAACACACAGCCCAGTTAGTTGGCAGAGCTATAATTAGTCTAAATGCAGCACTTGTTAAGTACCTTCACCAAATTCAGACCAATGATAAGGCAGACCCAGGGCCGTGAGACCTGCAATGGGGACATTACTTGGGTGGATAAGCTGAGAATCCTCAGCAATTGCTTCCAAGTATCACCTAGGGTACATAGTTCCCACTGGCTTGGTAGAAGAGAACATCCTCCCCTCTGATGGTGCCCATAAAAAGACATTTTCTGAGACAGATTTCTCACAAGATGATGTTTGTTCTTCCCTTCAAAAGTCTGTTCTAATTTCCCTCATTAGCACTAGGCCAAGGGTTGGCAAACTTTCTGAAAACAGAAAAATCATAAGTATTTTAGGCTTTGTGGATCTGGATCAAGGGCATGATGTGGGCATTTATATAATTGTTGAACAGATCACCATTTAAAAATAACAAAGCCATTTGTAGTTTGAAGGCCACACAAAAACAGGCAAGAGGTGGGAATTTGACCTTGGGTCATAGTTTGATGACCAGTGATCTCCACTTCACAGTTACCTAACTTTAAATTTCATCAGACTCACTTAGAGGATTTGATAGGATCATTTCTGGAGCCTAACTCCACTGCTTCTGATTCACTAGATCTTGGGTGGGCTGAGAATTTGCATTTCTATTAAGTTTCCAGGTGGTGCTGACACTGCTGAGTAGAAAAATCACGCCTCCAGACTGAGAGTATTACATTTTAGCCTGTGCAAGGAAATACAGTCTCAGTACTGAGAGGAAAAAGTGCAGTCAACTTCTGGCAAGAGCTGGTATGAACCAGGAGGACACAGGGGACACAGTTAGGAGTCACCCTTCCGGGTGCTGAAGCACAAAGGGCGGAACTTAAAGTTGGAAGGAGAATGTATTTGCACGGAGGCAAGAGTTGAGGACCAGGACACCTGGAGTAGCTCCTGATAAGAAGCTACTTTTTACTACTGTTTACGTTTCTTTTCTTGAAGCTCGAACATGACTGCAACCTACAGAAAATGAGGTAGGGATGTTGGACACATTTTAGCACATTTAGCATGGCTCAGGAGGCAAGAGAGGAGATAATAGTTTCGATATTTTATGTGAGACCAGAGAACCCATCGCTTGACTACATTACCTGAAGGTCCAGCAGTCACTCACTTTACTATGACAAGACAGAACGTACTAGTGAGGAGGCCAGTCAGATCATTGAACCCTGGCCAAAGTTCGTTTACAGCAAGCCCAATGGGAAGACAGACATTTCCTATTGTCATTTCTCTGACCCTGAAATACACAATTGTGACAGACACTCTTAGCAACTGACTGGGGAGGCTCACTTTAAAATCCAGTGTGTTCCTATTGGCTCCCTGACCTGTGGAGTAACTTAATATGGAAGGCAGGCCAAGTGCTAATCCCTGAAGCTGTCTGCCCCTAGTCAAGATTGTAGAGTCTACTACATCTCGGGAAAAGCTGCAGAGATGAGCACAACATTAAAGACTTAGAGTATAACAGGTGTGGTGGTTCCCATTGTAAATGGTTCAACTAACAAAACCCAACTGCATCATATGGATGATAAAGGAGTGCAGTAATGCAAATGCCCCCCGACCCCAACCGGCCTATGCTGGCTGTGGTATTAGCAAACCTTGACACTTGGTTATTTCCTACTGAACTGGAAAAAGCATTATTTTAATCTGCATTGTTAAGGAAAAATAATTTATTTTAGTCATGTCTTACACCTAAGCACAGTTTAAGTATTAGTGTGAAATTTTTCCTATCTCGCCATGAAACATATGTAGCCATCTTCTGAGATGGGTTACACAGGTGAGACAGAATTCCTAGTGAAGTATTTGACATTGTAGATCACAGAAAAATAAATCTGGGAAAGAGGAATCTATGAGGGGGGAGGGCAGATTTGATGAGATGGAGAACAGGGGAATTTCTGTCAACATTTTTCTCACCTAGTAGAGCAAGCCTCCCTTGGGTAAAATTTTCCTAAGTACTCTTAGTAATATAAAAGAAAAATACAAGACAGAGTGCTTAACATCTACCTGGGAGACCTGATAAATATTCATAAAACCGTGAGAGAACAACACATATCATTAACTCTCCTGATTGTGTGATGAAACTCTTTAGTATCATGGGCCTTAGGAGAAGAGAGAAGTCTGGGTTGGAGTAATTGAAGAGTTTTATGGAGGAACTGGGATTTGAGAAAAGATGGATGAATAGTATTCCAAAAAGGAAAGTAACTAATACACTTCCAGTAAAGAGGACAATGCCAAATGTACATGATGCAAGAAAAGATACTCTTAAGTTATAGGACAGGGAAAAAGCCAATAAAATTATTAAGAAAGCAGAGCAAAAAATGTCCATTGTCCTCAGATAGTGAAGAGCTTTTTGTTTTGTTTTGCTTTGAGACGCAGTCTCACTCTGTTGCCCAGGCTGGAGTGCAGTGGTGCGATCTTGGCTCACTGCAACCTCCTCCTCCCAGGTTCAAGCGATTCTCTTGCCTCAGCCTCCTGAGTAGCTGGGATTACAGGCGTGTGCCACCACACCTGGCTAATTTTTGCAATTTTAGTAGACATGGGATTTCACCGTGTTGGTCAGGCTGGTCTTGAACTCCTGACCTTGTGATCGGCCCTCCCTGGCCTCCCAATGAAGAGGCCTTTAAACCAGTCAGCTTCATTAAATTATGATACAATATAAAATTATGAGGGATCATAGACATTTACGTAGATGCATTGCATGGCATAAGAAACGCTTGACAGACCAATCAGGGAGAGGACTGTAGAAAGAGAACTACTGACTTTTTAAATTGTTTGGCTGTTAGTCTACTGTCATCTTTAAAATTATTTCTCCTCTAGCTGTCCAATAAATTTTGCAAACCAATAAATCATCCTTCATAGCCATTTCTCACTGTGCACTTTCTTCTTCTGTCTCCTTCTGCAGTCTCATCTATATTTGGGGATTTACTTACCACCTATTCATAGGTCTCAATTTTGTTGTTATTGTTGTTGTTGTTCTAGTCTGTAAGCCAGATCTGTCTTTTAAGATCCCAGAACCAAATATTTATCTTCTTCCTAAATACTTTTATTTGGAAGAGGCAAACTTAACAGGGCAACGGGAGTTAGGATGGCTGTCAGTCTCACGTAACAAAAATTAACAAAGTGTCTGCTAAACCAGTAAGTAAATTTTTTTCAGGCAATAATGAGCCCCAGGCTGATGTGTTCAGTGCTAAGCCATTGCTCAAGGCTCCAGTCTCTTCTTTTAGTCATGCTGCACTGTCCTTAATGTGTGGCTTTCCCCCACTCCATGATTATAAGAAGCTACCACTCTTTAAGGAATGTCTCATTTCAAGCAAGAACAAGTGAAAAAGAAAAAGGCAAAAGGCATGTGTAAATCAAGGTCATTATTTAGAATAATAGGTTTCCTGGAAGCCCAAGCCAGAAAGTTTCCATTTCAGTTTCCTTGTCTGGAAACGACTAAGTCACTCCTGGATGCAGGAGAATATGGAAAATTCAGTTCTTACCTACCTACAGCGTCACGACTTTACAAAAACAAAGTGGTATTAGTAAAACAAAGGACATACAATAACCAATCAAAAGTCTATGCTGCAGCATCCAAAATTCAATTCATGATGGCCCACACTTAATGAGGTGGTCCTGCAGTGCTGCCTGTATCAGTGAACAGTTCCGTAATTCTCTAGTGATTCAAGTCAGAGCAATAATATTCACTTTGCTACTCCTCCACACCCACTGTGTAGCCTTGCACAACAATTTTTCTCCCCCAGCCTATCACTCGATTTCAAGGTAACATTTATCTCCAAAGCATTATTAAAGCATCATTCAAACTACTATGCCTGAATCTAAACTTGCCTTGAAGCTTCTTCCAGTCAGTTTACTACTGTGCCCTCAGTTATCTTCTTAAAAGGCAAATTGGAGAGGATCACCCGATAGTTCCTATTCAACAGCTTCCCGCTGCCCTTACATAAAGGTCACATTCACACATAAACTACAACATCCTGCAAGTCTAAATGCTGACAAGTTGTATTTCAGCCTCCCCTGTACATTCCAGGCACATGGGCCTTGCTTTTGTCTTGTTCTTTCCTGGTTCTCTCTCTCAGGATTTTAAACGTGTTTTTTTCTCTGTCAGGAACACTCTTGTTTCCCAACTTCATTTAACTATCTTCAGCCTATCTTTAAATTTTAACTCTACTGTTACTTCCTCGGAGAAGATCTCCCTTGTCTTCCTGGCCAGGTGAACACTTCATGTTTATTTCTGTGATGACTGTGTTTGATGCCTGAATCAGGTTCCATGTATTTTCCTCCTCATTTCTGTGCCACCTGTTCCAATAAGGTGTCCAGTTATCCATGTTTATAAAACAAATTGAAAACAGGTGGCGGGGGAAGGAGGAACAATTCTCCTCTCCATAACTCCACTCTTTAACTCTGTTTACATTAGGTAGATAAGAGAATCACCTTCATAATTTGGAGAAAAAGAGTATCCTAGGAAAATATTCAACTATGATAAATTCATAAGAAGAAAAATAAATCAGAAAGCCATAGGCTGGTTTTACTTAACAATATGAATGCAAGATCTTAAACACAATATTGGCACATAGAATAAATCCAGAATTCATTTAATAATGAAAACTATTGGCCCGGCACAGTGGCTCACATCTGTAATCCCAGCACTTTGGGGGGCCGAGGTGGATCACTTGAGGTCAGGAGTTAGAGATCAGCCTGGCCAACGTGGTGAAACCTTGTCTCTACTAAAAATACAAAAATTAGCCAGGCTTGGCTAATTAGCAAGATAAATCTTGCTCTTTGGGAATAAATTTGATTTTAGAAATTAGATACATGTCATTCAAAGTTAAGTGTGGTGCTTAAGTATCTGATGAAGTTGTACAGCAATGTTGTCAGTCAAACATCAGGAGATATATAATATAAAGGCAATAATTTTACTTGGGAGCTTGGAACTTAGTTACAACGCCTCTGCTAAGCATTGCAAGTTTTGGAGAAACCTCTTAAGAATATTTAACCTCTGTTTTATCACCTTAAACTAGTAATATTATTTAATTCCCTTTTCTCACAGAGTTTGTGGTCAATCACTGTTATATCAAGTTAGCGTTCCTGTTTCTGTGGTAAATAGATTCTATAATAGTAACTTGGGCAGTGGGGGCATTTTTGGCATTCATAGTTTCTCATATGATTAAAGCAACATCATATTAAATACCTGTTTGCTAAAAATGTATAATGAAAGTATCAACATAAGGTTAATTTATAACCCTATATTTTCTAAAATTCAAATATTTAACTGTAATACTTACAATACCAATGTGTGTTTAAGCAAAGAGTATTCTTCCAATCTTGATTTTATATGTGGTAGGACTCTGATTTTTCTCATTTAATACATTTTAGATCTAAGTAGCTATGAGATATTGATAACCTACTTTCTATATTATGTATGAAATTTATAACTATTTTTTCTATCAAAAAACGCTTTCTAAACATATTCGTATGTATATAAAACAATCATGATGTATTTTTGGAAGGGAGTTGTCAGAAGTCTATAGCAATAACGATAAATAAGCATTGACTGCATTTCTGAATGAACTTTTACTTCTGTGGAAATAACGCCACAGAGAACATTAGCCTCCTTCTTTTTGACTTTTGATTGCGATAGTTGTCAAATGTTATTTTAGTTTCAGGATCTGCCTCAGTACAATTTATCCTTCAGTCTATATGTAATATTTTTGCTAGTTCTGTTTGTGACATATCATTTTGTGGAAAATTGTGTCTTCATATTTTCACATATCATGTCTCTATATTTATTCTACATCTTACTTGACAAATCTTAGTAGGTTGTGTACTATCAACAGCAGAATGCTGGAACTCATTGTTTTATAAAGAAAATGGATGTATATACACACACATATATGTATATACATTCCTGCCAAAAAGAATCTGTTTTTTGCTACCAATTCATATCAGGAAAGTTTAAAATATTTTGTCCTAATTTTTGTTATTCTTATTTTACTTTTAAAAAACAAAGCATGTATCTTGTAAAAAATGTAAAAATATCAGGGTCACATAGAGAAAAAATTCACATGGACCAGTTCTCAACTTACATCTCCTAAAGTAATTTTATAGAAGGTCTTAATTCTTTCACATTTCATGCAAGGAATTTTAAGGTTGATACTTGTAAACACCACTTAAATGAGATACAATTCGTTTTGCAGGAAAGCTGCTTTAAGTTGTCTGGAAGACTTTTTACATGTGAGCTTGCTTTGTGTGTTTATAGGACAGTCTTCCTCAATCTCCCATGCTTTTTCCTCCTTATTTGCTGAACTCCAGATATCTAGGTGCCGCAGAGATTAACTCTGGCCTCCCATTGCTCTTTATACATTCATTTGTTTGGTGCAAACAAAATGATTTCATTTGAAATCATGCAATCACGTAACTGTATTCTTAGCAGCCCCAAATTGCTATAATTTGTATGTCCAGCCTCCCTTCCACCTGAGCAAAACCTGTGGCCCTCCTTGACAACTCCACATGTGTGTCTAATAGAGATCTCAGATTTCACACGTCTGAATTGAGCTCCTGATTGCTCTCTCTGCCTTCATGCAGGAACAGCAATGAAATCACAATGCCTGTATGTAATTGTGAATTAGAAAAATGGATTTCTTAGGATAGATGCAGAACAAACTGCACGCCGCATTACTGGATTTTTTTTAAGGCATTCTGACAAACTCAATTACCTTCACGATGTATGGTCTGGAGAGAAAGGATCTAGATGGTGTTCCAAACATACTGCTCTAGGTGGATACATGTTGTTCAGAGCACAGTCTGCACAATGGGATGGAATATACCTCCCTTGCTGGCTCCGCAGATTTCTCTGTCTCTGAAAATGGGAATTCCAGTGTCCCTGCCTCTCAGGCAAGGTACTAAATGGTACTACTTCATTTAATATCAATCCTCCGGTCCTTGAGGACATTTTCTTGGCTCTGCCTCCAACAGATATTGGAAATTTGACCACTTCCCCGATACTTAACGGCCTACATCCATCCTGGTCTCATTCATCTCTTACCTTGATTATTACGGAGAAGCCTTTCTTCCCTGTTCCCACCTGAAAGTTATTTTCAACGTGGGAATGAAAGTTGATGTTTTAAGATGATACAACTCATTGCTCTGTTTAAAAGTGTCCGTGGCTTCTCCTCTTCCTCAGAGGACGTTCTTTCAATTGCCTGCGAGACCAAATGATCTTCCTAATTCCCATCCCTTTAACTGTCTCAACGCGTATCTTCGTGCCTCTCCCCTTGGTCTCCCCGCTGCCACCACAACGGCCTCATCGTCCCTCCCTGAACGTTTGGTGACAGGAAGTGCTCAGTGCCCCCGATATCCACCTGGCTGGCTCATCAAGCGTGTATGATTTTTGCTCCAATGTCTCCTATATGTAAGGTCTTCTACTGCCACCCTATGTAAATTTCAACTCTCCCTATACAAATCCTCAATGCCTCTTTCCTCCTTCATTTATCCTCACAGCCTTTATAACCACGTGACATCAGCAGTTTTAAAGCAGCACTTCCCATTCTTCTTGTCTCTAGTGTTTTCCTCTTTAAAAATCATCACTCTACAAAATTGCCCTACCGTTTGCTATTTTTTAAAAAAATATATATGAATTGATGTATCTTTGACCTTATTAAGGGGAAATACTCCTCAAAATTCTCAGTGTTCCTCTGTGTGTTTATATATACATTATTTCATTATAATTATTCTGTTCTCATTATTATTTTGGGTACTATGCAAAAGATTCTCATACAAATAACTCTACATCCTTATAGAAATGCAAATTTTTGAAAGCAGAAATACTAGGACACAGTCTATACACATTTTTAAAATAGCAAAAATTACTCATGGTTTTTCCAAGAACTACTACTATATCACTTTCCTTGCAGTTGTGTGTGAGAATGCCAGATTCCCTATATTCTCAACAATATTGGACAGGATAACTCCATAAATTTATGCCAGTCTGGATGAAAAATATGGTATGTTGTTTTAATATATTTTTTAGATCTGTGCTGGCTGTTAACTATTTTCGGGACTTCGTGATTTGTGCCTATTTCTATCTGGTTGTTTGCATTTTCTCAATAATTCATAGGTTTTCATATATTTTATGTAGACACTGTTTGTTATTTGTGTCATAAGTTCTTTCCCTGGACTGATACTTCTGTTGAGCTAAGCATATGCTGTATTTTGCAACCAGTTGCTTTTAATTTTAAATAATTATCTGTGTTTCAATCTCATTAATGGCATGTTGGTCTTATTTTATGCTTACAAATTTTATCACTACATTTGAAAATAAAAATATCTGATAGGCAGACAGATTAAGAGAATATTGATAGAATATACAGAGAGTTAAATTTCAGTTAAAATTACCATAGTGTAAAGTTAGTGAAGTTTCCTACACTACTGTTTCCATAAGGATAGATAGTATTCTCAGTGCCATTAATTCACCCATTAGTTCCTTTGTGCT
This sequence comes from Macaca mulatta, assembly GCF_049350105.2. Lineage (NCBI taxonomy): Eukaryota > Metazoa > Chordata > Mammalia > Primates > Cercopithecidae > Macaca > Macaca mulatta. The sequence continues at coordinate 99,237,136 of NC_133422.1, read as the reverse complement.
ATGAAATATTACATTTATAATTTAATAAAATTCCATATATATATTAATTTTTATTTGGATCTTGTCTTTCTCTTATAATATGCTTTACCAATTATATATATATATATATATTTAAATTACTATTGTTTATACTACATTCCTATAAGAGCTAGGGCACTCCTCCTCTTGTTATGCTTGATCAAAATTCCTTTGCTTCTCTCTTCCTTCACTCTTTCACATACGCTTCCCAAATTCATGAGTCAGTAATCACTATCATTCTTTGTATGAAGAGTGGTTTAGCTTTACTCATAATGAAATTTGTAGTAGAGCAAAGCACATTGAATTTACTGCCTTTTAAATGACTTCCATCATTACTCCTTCTAAACAAAGTACTCATAAAATGTAGAATAATTGTTATTTAACTGTATTTGTGTTTCTTACTGTGTAAAACAATGAACACTGCATGAAAGAAAATCAGTTCCTTTCTTTATGAAAAACAACTATTAAATATAGAAGAGATTTTCAGCTTCCCTACAGTCGAATTTCTGCTAATTCAGAAAAGCAACAATTTACTGCCTCTAACTTTTACAGTTAAATCACAAGAGAAAAAAAAATGTGTGGAAAATCACTTCTACTCAACACACTTTTCCTTCAGTTCTTCATTTAGAGGAAAATTAATAAAACCATAACTATTAAACTGAAAGTTTTTCTGAGTCTCATTTCTCCTTGACATTGAGTTTACACAATGGTGACCACTTGCTCTTGATAACCTCTGTGGCCCTTAACATCACCATTTGGAGTATTCGCTTATAGCTCCCTAATTGGCAGCCTGTCCTTGGACTTAAATTTTCACTATATCCTCCAAATGAGAGCACTCTAATTTTTTTCAACACCTTTCTATTTTTCTATCTTATCATGGCTTCCACTCTTCTTTTTTCTAGATGGTTCATATCCATACCATTCCTCCACGTCCAGTTATCTTCTATCGATTTACACTCAGGATGCCTCAAACCAATTTTATTGTAATTAATTCACCAATAACCAGCTTCTTCCTCTCAAAGATTTTCTGTTGATATTTTCATAGTCACCTTGGTCACTTCTAGTCAATATTTTTGGTTTCATCTCCGATTTTCTCATCTTAATCATAAGCATGCAACCAAACAACAACTATAATTGAAGCTCCCTCCTAATGCCTTCTCCGTCTCTCCCTTAATTTCCATTGTGATCATCATCACCATCTACTGGGCCTTTATTACTTGGCCAGAACTTTTCAACAGTTTTATGCCACTCCTTCCTGATTCATAAATATGATCACCAAATTAACTTCCAAAAATTACCTCACCACTGCTTTTCTAAGAGAAAACACTAGGCACTAAACAAATGTGTGTTGACAGACTGGTTGTACTTTATGAACTCCTCATTATCAACAGCATGCAGATAAAATGTTCCAAATTTTGGTAATTAAGATTTCTGTATCCCTGCAACTCTGTTCTTAGACATAGATAGGAGCTCTGCTTTTCTCATCACCCTATGGCTAGTTGCATTCATGACTTATGTGTAGAAGGCTACTTCTGTTATTTTCATTGAAATGCTAACATTTTTAAGTAGAAACACAAAACATGCTCCATGAAAAGTTCCCTTATTTTTCCAACTCTCCATGATTCATTTCTTGTTTTCAATGCCTGTGTTATATATCCCATTATCACTTATCTACTACTTTGTATTATGGTTTTCTGTCTATAGGTTATCTTTCCAATTAGATTCTAAACATAAATTGTCTGAGTCATAACCTTGTTTTTTGGTGTCTTTCAGCTTACGGCAAAATAACTTTTCATATTTTAGTGCAGCATCGTATAACAAAAAGAACATTGGAGGCTGAGTGTGGTGGCTCACGCCTATAATCCCAGCACTTTGGGAGGCTGAAGCGGGCAGATCATGAGGGAAGGAGATCGAGACCATCCTAACATGGTGAAACCCTGTCTCTACTAAAAATACAAAAAAATAGCCAGGAGTGGTGGCGGGCACCTGTAGTCCCAGCTACTCGGGAGGCTAAAGCAGGAGAATTGCTTGAATCCGGGATAGGTAGGTTGCAGTGAGCCAAGATCGCACCACAGCACTCCAGCCTGAGTGACAGAGCAAGACTCCATCTTCAAAATAATAATAATAATAATATTGGAGCATAAGGCTTGCATTGGATTCCTAAGTCTGTAATAGATACAAATAATATCTTTGGATCATTCTCACCGTACAGCTTTCCAACCTCATCTGGCAACACTCCTACATCTACACTCTCTACTCTTCATCTTAACTGTTGCTGCTTGGTTCACCTGGACTTGTCTGATATCCTGGGATACACTTGCTCATCTTTCTTCCTTGTGAAATTTTTCAAGATTTCACATGTGACTTTCCATATTGATTTTCACCTCAAAATTATTTCTATGCTGAATGGTCCATTTCACCAAGTAGTGGAAAGCATAATCTTACTGATTCAAATCAAGTGTCAGTAATTCCAGATTTTCTACATCAGTTCATGTTTCTTATTTTTTTCTCCTTGTGGTTGCATCTAGATTTCAGGGCAAGCATGATGGTGAGGCACCTCATGTAGTGGCAGTCATTTGGCCACATTACAGATACCAATTATGTGGTTGGATTCTGTCCCCAACATTGCTATCCATAGAGATGTCTGCATTTCTACCTGAACATGTGATCCAAACTGCATCTAACATAGCAAACTTTTGTTCGGACCTCAACATCCTCTGGATTCATGAGCTTTTAGTGTCTCACGTATGTGACTCTCAGTTATGCTTTCTATTTCTTTGGGCATTTTTTTGCTAAGTCTCTCTCTCCTCTTCCAGGCACCTCATGAATTCACCCGTAATATAATCTTCCATGCCTACATCTTCCCAGCACAGTAAAGAGAAGACACCTAGCGCTGTTTTGCTTTTATCTCATGTTCCATTTCCACATCAACACTGGGCACTTTTCATAATAATCCGGCCACTTCTTTTTTTTTTTTTTTTTTTTTTTTTTTGAGGCGGAGTCTCGCTCTGTCGCCCAGGCTGGAGTGCAGTGGCGCCATCTCGGCTCACTGCAAGCTCCGCCTCCCGGGTTCCCGCCATTCTCCTGCCTCAGCCTCCCGAGCAGCTGGGACTACAGGCGCCGCCACCACACCCGGCTAATTTTTTTGTATTTTTAGTGGAGACGGGGTTTCATTGTGTTAGCCAGGATGGTCTCCATCTCCTGACCTCGTGATCCGCCCGTCTCGGCCTCCCAAAGTGCTGGGATTACAGGCTTGAGCCACCGCGCCCGGCCCAAATAATAATCCGGCCACTTCTCTTTGGCATTATCCTTATCATGCTGCTCTCGGGTACACCAAAAATGTCACCATTTTTTTAAATCCCGAAAACATGTTTTTCCTACTTTGTTTTACATATAAAATTACGGTCACTAAATATCTCGCATCCTTTGCCAACCCTAACATGGAAGTCAGAGCAGCCTAAGTGGAAGCCTGAGAAAAAGGAAGAGGCTTGTAGCAGAATTCCGGTATGCACGAATTAAAGTCATATGTTAGCAATGACAGTTTTTGGATCCCTCATCTCTATTGTTCATAAGAGAATATCCCTAAAATATTTTAAGTAAAATTTTTATTGAAGTATAACATAAATATAGTAGAGTTTACAAACCACAAGTGTAAAAGTCAGTAACATTTCTCTTTACAATTATCACCTAAATCAGTCAAGGAAGAGATGATTATCATTATCCCCTGTCTTATGCTGTACAAATTACAACTCTGGCTCCCCTAATCACCATTATATCAATGTCTCTTTCTCTCTGTCTCCCTCTCTCTCTCTCTATATATATATAAACTTTTTTTACAGTTTATATTCTTTTGGTTTCTCTCACTGAGAGTCAGCCTTTGAGTTTCTTTTTTATACTTGTTCATTCATTCTAATTGCTACTGTTGTGTGAGTATACCACACAATTTATTTTTTGTGGATTTGGAAACATTGGGTACATTCTCAAATTTGAGCCATTATGAATGTTGATGCCATAAATATTGTTAAATATTATCTATCTATCCATGCACGTACATACACCCTGCTGCTGAGCATATAGTTACGAGAGAAATGCCAGATCAAGGTATGTCTATCCATTTTACTTGATATTGGCCATCCGTTTAACAAGGTAGTTGGGCCATTTTAATTTCTGTCTTGCTTGATTTCTTAGCTTCTTCCCTAACAAAGCTTTAAAATTTGGCATGTACTTTAGGGGAGAAACTTCTGAATCTAGAGTTTACTTCTGCATACCACCTTATTTACTAAGATATTAGCTTCTTAATTTCTGGCTGCCTTGATTTATCCATACTCTAACTTTTGTCTGTCTTCCATTTCAAATTATTAAAGGTTATGCGTAGTTCAAGAAATGTTTACATCAACCCTTTTCCTGAATTCTTAGCTTGCCATAACAAAAATGGCAAGCAACCCTAGGAAAATGCAGCTTGAAGAATGTTGGCCCACTTCTCTGAAAATCCCTTTAAGCTTTAAGATCTTGGTGACTGCATTCCTGGTTGAATTAACAGTTTTTCAAAAGGTACTTTCAAAATGTCGCTTTCTCCAGTTTTCCTCAGCACCTCTTAATGTGAATATTGGTCTTCGGAGATCTATCTCCTTATTGTATTTTGTAAAAATGTAGAAACATCTCCAATTGAGAGTCTTTGAGGGTAGATTGGTAATTATTTCTAAATTCTGCTCTTGGGAGAGATGATGTACTTTCTACAACAGGAGGTACAACACTGCACCTGATATGAGTGAATTATAGAAGAGAATTCATGTACTGAAAAGCTCTTCTGTCAAAGAATTTGTACATTGTGAGCCACTGATCCCAGATGAGCTAAAATAATGAGTACTGATACTGTATTTGTCTCTGTATTCATATACTTTATATTCAAATATATATTCATGTATTTGAATGAAGCAGCATTGGCAAACTCTTTCCACTCTCTGTTCAATTCCAGATGGGTGAATTGCTTCCAGTTCCATGCCTTACAATTCCCATGGCTTTGGTATTAGAACTCAACATATACCTTCTATAATACCATTGACAAAAATTCTATCTTATCTCTCAAACTATATTTTTCAAGTGATTTTCAGTGTCAAGATATAGCCACAAGATATAGCCACGACTCAGTTCTTAAATAGTTATTGAATGCTAGAAAGATGGAAAGAGACTATTAAGCAAAATGAAAGGAATGTTCAGAAGGGTCGGATCTTAAGTATACATTTAATTTTACAAGTACAAGCATGCTTTTGCTTGGAAAAAAGGAAGACCTTCTCTATTTGCTGGGCACGTTATGTGAAACCTTTATGTATTCATTCAACAAACATATAATACGTGGTTACTCCATGCTAGGCAGAAGTTTTACATAAATACCAAAAATTATTAAGCACATTTAATGACAGAGTTTGTTAAATCCATATTCTATCTCTCTATACATTGAAGCTATGATTTTTTTTATTGTTAAAAATCCTTTGAAAAACACTATTGTTTTAAATTTTGTTGCGACCAAAAGGAATATTAAAGACATGGTACAGTTACAAAACAAGTAATACCCAAGGTGGGGTGGAGTAGAAATCAGTGTCGTACTTCCAACCGAGTTTACCACTTGACTAGCAATTACTGTAAGTGCTTCCCCACCACTGAGAGTGAGAAAGGAAGCTGGTGTTGCTGCCACTTCGTGTTGTATGTTGCTTTTTTATCCAATCTATTCCTGTAAATAACTTCTCAAAAACATTAAATACCCATTTCCAAAGCACTCCTTAAAGCAAAATGCCCACTTGTCCTACCTTCTCAGAGGTATTCCAACTGCCAAAATTTCACAAAGGATGGAACAGCCCTGCTGAAAAAATAGAAAAAAAATAAAGTTAGCACCCAGAGTTATAGTTGAGTATTATATTTACTTTCTCTATTTGTATTGGCAGTGTATTGTTTTAGTTAATTCGTGGACACTTGAGTAAGAAAAAAAAAAATGAGTTAGGAACAAAATGCCTTTGGCATAAGAAAATAAAAATGTTGTTTGGGCGCAGTGGCTCATTCCTGTAATCTCAACACTTTGGGAGGCCGAGGTGGGTGGATCACCTGAGGTCAGGAGTTCGAGACCGGCCTGGCCAACATGGTGAAACCTCATCTCTATTAAAAACACAAAATTAGCCAGGCATGGTGGTGCACGTCAGTAATCCCAGCTACTAGGGAGGCTGAAGGAGGAGAATCACTTGAACCCTGGAGGTGGAGGTTGCAGTGAGCTGAGATCGCGCCATTGCACTCCAGCCTGGGCAACAGTATAAGACTCTGTCTCGAAAAAGAAAAAAAAAGAAAAGGAAAGAAAAAAGAAAACAAAAATATTCATCCTTTGTTACTATACTTTATCATATGTGTTGGATTCATAATATCATAAGCGTATCATCACTGACACTTTTGCATGGCATCTGGGAGAATGCATTTTATGTCAGGATTCATAATAAGCAATTTTAAACAGATATAATTCCATTAAAACCATGAGCAAATAATCCATGTCTGGAAACCTACATGACTGGTCTGGCCCCAGCTCTGACACTAGCTACTCAGACCCATGTCATAACTTCACAACCATAACATGGGGAGTTAGAGTCCATCATTCACTCAACTGCCTTTCTGCTCCAGCACTATAGCACCTGCTACCAGCCAGCTGAACACTGGCTTTCCCTAAGCACTCATAGCTGGAGCTTTGCAACAGAACTCCAGCTACTGTGTTGTCCTTCAGATATTTTTATCATTCCTTAAACTCTTCCCCCATAGCCCTGCTGTTTTATATAGAGCTGCCCAACTTAGCACCAATCAATCATTTGCTTCTGTAACTGTCATCACTCAACACATCAAATTGATATGTTTTACTTTCTAGAGTAATCTAGTCATCTCCAACTTTATCTTCCACTGGTCCCCACAATGTAGCCTCCATCTTCCTGTTCTCTTTACCCTTTCCTCCCAACCTCACCGTTATCTTGCCTACCCATTTAACTTCCTTCTTCAAGATACATTTCCTCTCACTCTCCTCTCCATTATTTTAAAAGTGTCATCTTTTCAATGGTCACCAATCATTCTAGACCATGTTTTTGATTTTTCTTGGCTCCGTTTAAGGGATAACAAAATGTTTGTAATTTTTATGTCCTCCAAATGAATTGTAAATTCCTTGAAAACTGAGCCTGCTCCATGAATCCTGTAGCAAATGTATGGTAGGCTGTACCCGAACTTCTGAATAGATGCTTCCTGAATTCCCTGTCACATATTCATGTAAAGAAGATTTTATATTTAAAGACAAGAAAGTGCAAGCTTTGTTCAGGAAACTTCAGTGATACCAAAGGAAGTTATATGGTCAAACTGAAATTGTCCTAAGGAGTCAAGAATCTGTTAATGAACTCTCCTGAACCAGCAAAGTAAAAAAAAGCTAGGGGAAAGTGCAGGGGGATGTTTTGAAAGGATTCATTTGTTATGTGTTCAGACCTACTTAGGGTGGGTTTCAAGCCTTTCACTGCAAGCCAAGTTAGAGAGGCTTCAGTTGGATCATTTGTAAAGCTTAGAACCTGTCACCTATAGTTACTGGGGACAACGTAGCATGTTTTATCAGTCAGCGTTTTTCTATAGGATTTACATTCATATAAGAATATATATACACACATATATACATATATACACACATATATATACACACACATATATGGAGAGAGATATAGAGATTTTATATAAATATATATTTAGAGAGAGAGAGATGGAGATAATAGACCGTCACTGAAAGATCGGTAAGAAATTTGCTCACACAATTGCGGGGATTGGACATTTGGAAATTTACAGGGAAATCTGGCAGACTGGAAACCCAGGAGGAGTTGCTGCAGTGCGGAGGGAGAGTATTTTCTTCTCCAGCACAGCTCCGTTTTGCTCATAAAGTCTTCATCTGCCTGGATGAGGCCCACATTATTGAGGATAATCTTCTTCCCTTAAAGTACACTGATTCTGGATGTTAATCACATTTACAAAACACCTAGATTCATGTTTGATTAAGTAACTGGGTACATGTGCTAGAGACTAGGCAAGTTGACATATAAAATTAACCATCACAGGAAAATCTGCACTTCTACCTGCTAAATCTCAGATCTGAGTGACACTGGCCAACACAATGGTGGGCGTGAACACAAGGTTGCTGCTCTGGGGAACTGGTTTATTCCAGCGGAGGTTGACAGGACACAGGATGCATGGTCCTCATCCAACGGAGGAATACAGAATGAAGTCATCTTAAATCCTGTTGAAGAAGGCTGTCTAAAAGAGGGTACCACCCTCAACCCAGAGTTGCCAAGGGCATCACAGAATCCCTAGAGACTGAGAACGGCGTGGATGGTGAGGCAGAGAATCAGGCATTAACAATCAAGGACTGCAGGTACAATGGCCCTGGCAATAGAGGTGAGGTCTCCCCGGGACCCCCAAGGGCCCCACCTAAAAAAGAGGCAACTATAAACATCAAGTGCTACTGGAAAACTAAAGACCAGCATTCCACAGCTCTATTGTGAAGTGAAACTTTATTCTTCTTAACGTATGTCATTGTATACAAAGTTAAAAATAGTGCTCAATTAATGAGGAAGGAGGGCATGAGAAAGAGAGACGAGGCCAAGCCCAGCTCCTTCCAAGGCTACAGCCCATCATTGGGTCAGTAGAACAGCCTCAACTTTAAAAAGTGTTTCACTGCTTCATAAGAATAGGCAATCCAAGAATCAACTTGAGTTTGGTGAATGCTTCATGAAGTAATCAAAGGTTTTGTTTTTGTTTTTGTTTTTGTTTTGCCAAGTAATAGTACACAGAAAAGCCACGAGACTGTTGGAATTTTTATCCAGGGACATAGGAAGAACTTTTTGCACTGTATACATTTTAAAAGTACAATGAGAAAAAAAAATATGCTCCTGTGTCTTTGCTTCTCCTGATTCAACCTCATTCAAAATGCTGATTTCAGTCCTTCAGGAAAGAGACGCCAGATCATGTGATCCCAGAAACATGTAACACAAAATAGCACAACTGAGCGTTCCTCAGAAGTCAGGGATTGTCCTTGGACAGGCAGACTTAGAGGGATAGGAAATGGGACACAATGAATTAGTGTGGCTTGTCTGGGAGACAGTGGGAGGCTGGTCTAACTGGAGAGAGAGGTTTGTTTTACAGGGTTCCAGCATATCAGTTCCTACCTGCTGTGATGAGAGATTGAATTTCACAAGCAAACAAAATCTTCAGATGCTGTTGAAAAGTAGATCATTGAGATTTAATCTGCATTACATTTACAGATCTCTAGAGACTTTATATATATATATGTATATAGATATATGTACACATTTGTGAGAGAGATATATATATATATATATCTCGCCATGCCATTATGTAATCTCTGGCACTATCTTAGTATTTCATGTAAATCAGTCATCTTTCATATTTTAAGCTTTTCTTTTGCTTTCGTTAAAGGAGAAGCATTCTAAAAAGAATCAAATCCTTGAAAATTAGAATCAATTTTCCCCGATGACTTCCATCTGATGATACATATATCAAGTTCTCAAAATAAGAATGACATTAGGAGAAGGTACAACTTGTAAGAAATATGTAAGACAAGGGTGGGGGCCTAGGACAAACAACTTGTGAGTGGATTGCTTTCCCTCTCAGATTTCATTCTGGGACTAGAATGTTGTATATGGAGGCAATCAATATATATTTCTCTAGAACTGTGTACTTCATCACAGATGTTCCCTTTGTGAACAGGTTTTAATTTATTCTTGCACTCTTATAAAGAAACAACTGAGACTGGGTAATTTGTGAAGAAAAGAGGTTTTAATTGGCTCATGGTTCTGCAGGCTAGCTTCTGTTTTGCTTCTGGGGTGGCCTCAGAAAACTTACAATCATAGTGGAAGGCTAAGGAGAAGAAGCCATGTCTTACATGGCCAGAGCAGGAGGAAGAGGGAGGAGGGAGGTGCTATGCACTTTTAAACAGCTAGATCTCATAACTCACTATTATAAGAATAGCATCAAAGGAGACATCTGCCCCTATGATCCTATCACCTCCTACCTGGTCCCACCTCCAACACTGGGGATTTTGACATGACATTTAGGCAGGGACACAGATGCAAAAAATATCAGGGCACTCCATGTTTCTCACTATAACAACAGAAGTTCTCATAAAATGTGAGCATCTCCTCTCTTTCATCTTCCACTTAGTATGAGTCACCAATTTCTCTCCATTTCTCCATGATAAAGGCCAACTATTTTGAAATAGCACTCAAGGATCTTTACGAATGAGCCTTTAATTTTCTTTCTAACCTCATCTCTGACCACTTTTTTCCACGTACCATAGATTGCAGTCAAGTAGAACTATAGTAAAATCACAATAGTCTAGGGTAAAGCTAACTTTGAGAACACCAACTCATGGTTTAAAGGAACGTTGGATATTAATATCTGGTGGTAATCCACTGTGGCTATGCAAATATGAAATCTTATTTTCTTATCAATACTTGATTGGCAGGCAGTTAATGGATAAACAGCTCACTACCTGTTCTGGAGGGTACAGACTTTTCAGCTCTTGGTGCCAAATCATGGTGAGGATTTTTTCCACGCTCCATGTTAGTGGAAGCAGCCTTTCCCACGAATCTCCAGGCCATCCCAGAGAAGTGTGGTAACACTTCCCTATACATGCCACACCTGAGCCAATCTTTCTTTCCGTTGCTTGTGAATTTTGAGTAAGACCAATATCCTTAAGAGTAAGAACACTGGAGCAAAGTAATCAAAAGCCAGTACTTTGAATCAATTAACAAACAACTAGAATTAACTTTTAGCTTTACACATACTGTGTTTCCTTTGAAAACACTGCAAACTTCATCTGTTAAGACCTCTAAGTTTTCAGGTGGAAAACTAAATTTCTATTTGTGATTTAGAAGAAAACATGCCTAAAAGAAAAAAAAATTTAGAAATTAAACATCTAGGAGAATGCAGCTCTAAATTTTGAGAATCTTAGTTTTACAGCATGACTTGCCTTTCACTTAAACTCAGTTGTGCCAGACAGGCTGTGTGTTAATGAATGTGATGATTGCAAGTTTACCTTCCTTCAACACATAGAGAATGCAACTTCCTCTTGGGTTTAGGCTTTTCTTCTAGAAAAGCCAGTTAACATTACACTCTCCATTCGTCTAGAGCTATCATTGATTCTATTCCAATAATTATTAAAATATATTTGTTCTCTTCATTTCAGACTTGAAAAACTTTATAAACATACAAGTATAAACTATAAAAAGATACAAAATTCCATACTCCCTTAAAAACAACACAAAAAACTTATCTACATTTTGTTTAATGTTACTTTTGTCTGCATATAAATTTCAGTGCATAGTTGTAATCATTCAGTCAATAAAATTCTATGTTCTGTTTTATTCAAATAAAGGAAAAGCAAGGACCCCTCTACACTATTTGAATGCTTTTTAAATGTATTATCAATGGCTGCAAAAGTACTTGCCTTTAATGTTGATCTCTTCATGTACTTAATAATTTCCATTTCATACTCATAGATTATTTCTAAAAATGTTAACACTATAATATTTGGAAAAATTCATTTCTTTAGGCTTATACATTTTTATGATACCGTGCAATTATTTTTTGAATTGTTTGCACAAAATAGAGTTACCTGGTAAAATGATGTAAGAATTTTGTGTTTTTTATATGTATTAATGTATCTAGCATTAATCTTTGTGATTTAATTTTAGCCATGGCATTATACCTATAAAGATTATAAGCTTTTCCTCAATTATTTATTCAAATAACATTTAAACATTATTATTCTATACTAGGTGCTGTTATATGTGCCGAAGATACACTTGTGAAATAGTGAAAAAAATATTTCCTTTTCTAGGATTTTAAATTTTAGTGTCACGAGACAGGAAGTAAATTATCAGGGAAGTAGAAAGAATAAAAAAGAAAGACTGAGAGGAAGGAAGGAGGAAGAAAAGGAAGGGAGAGACAGAGGGATAAAGGGAAACAGAGGGAAAGAGAGTAGAGAGGAAGCTAGGAAGGAGGGAAGGAAGGAAAAAAGAAGAAAGGGAAAGAGGGAAGGAAAGAAGAAAGGAAGGAAGGAGGTAGGAAGGAGAGTGGGAGGGAGAGAAGAAGGGAAGAGGGTCAGGGAGGGAGGAGAGAGGGAGGGCGAGTCAGGGGAATACTGAAATAAAACAAATTGAATAAATGAGCAAGGAAGACCTAAAGTCAAAGTCTCTGCAGACAATTGTAATGGATAATACATTCAGTCTGCCTAATTAGCGGCCAGTGAACAAAACATTGTTAAGGCATGTAATGTAAGTAATGAATTCAACACCAAGTTTAAGCATAAGTGCAGGGATTTATGCTTGTCCAAAGGATTAGTAAATAATAGTTTAAAACTCAGAATTTGTAAATGAAATAAGAGAATAAAATATTAATTAAATGATAGGAAATTCAAGACTCGTACTTGACTAAAATTGGGTTTCTAAAATGAAAGCAGTGGATCCTCATGCACCAGACCTGAAGCTACCCTGGTGGCACACTCTCTATCAAATCAGAATCTGTTCATATGTTGAGGATTATCTGATTAAAGTCATAAGCCAAGGACGGGGCACTGCTGTGAAACCCATCTCAACTTACAGCATCCTTAGGAAGACGAGGCACAGAAATCTTTCATCGTGCCAGTGCATATGGGAAGGGTAGCATGGATATTAACTTGGAGAGCATTAGTCAGGAAAAAAAAATAATTATTTTGACTTTTTATTGATATTGGAAAGGAAAAAGTCTGATTAGATCATTAAATTTATTTCCCACAAGCCAGAGCAAGAAAAACAGTTAGAGAACAACACCTGGGCCTCATAATTTTTCTGAGAGAGGGTCTTGGCTTCTCCTAATTAGGATGACTGAACACATTCCAAATAGCTTTGTTTGTTATCTTCTTCGCAAATGATCACTGAACATAAGATGATTCAAAGGGACTTCCAAATGCAAATATCTCAATTAAGAAAGACAGGATTCCAAGAAACATAAGAAGCCTGCAACTGGTAAGTTGGTTACTAAAAAATTTCATTTTTCAGTACCAGTGTTTTGAAAGTGCTAAAAAGTAATATCATTTCCTTCATTTATGTGGCAACTGATCCAGATTGTGTTCAAGATATTCCTCCTTAAGCTGAACACTTTATCTTTGATTTTTCACTTTATTGCAATTGCTAATTTTTCAATCGCCATGAACTTTCCCAATTTGAGGCTGAGCATAGCATTACATTTGAACAGTTGTCTGCATAACAATATTTTTGAAAATTAATTAGGCATCGAGATAATGATCCTTTTTCCTCCTTGGAATTCTCACTTGCTTAGAAATAGTGTGAACAATTTTTTTTTTTTTTTTTTCCAAATTGAGCGGTGGCTTTTACAGAACAATGAAAGAGCTGATTCAGTGTGGGCGTCTTTTGTTTTTAAAGTACAGAGTTCTATTGTGAAATTTAATTAAGAAAGCTGTGTTCAATATTAATACTATTTTCCATTTTTTAATATGTTTATATTTACAGCAGGAGAAGAAATATTTACTTTAGATTGGTCAGTGAGTTGTCCTTAAAGAAATGTATGTTTACAAATCTGTTTTCCGGGCTGAAACAGAAGGGGACTAAAGTGGATATGTTTTATGATATTTTTCCCCTTGTCAGTGAGTGGGTGGTTGCAAGGAGTGGCTTTGGCATCATTATAAACCAGTCTTTCTTAAACCAGCCTGCCTAGTAATGTCACTCCAACCCCCAAAAGCTTAGCGACTGCCTAAGTCAACTGATGCTTGGCCTTGTGCTTTATGAAGTCCCCCAGATTAGGTCTACCACTGACATTTGACAGCTCGGGCAACAGAACCAATGAAAGCCCCACATGCACTGATGAAACATTTGAAAGTTCTGTATTACGTTATCAACTCTTAAGGAGAGATGTTCTATCGTCCTATCTTGGCAAATTAAGTTATCATTAACACTGAAAGGCCAGGTTCACATTTTGAATCTGAGAATTCCTGGGAGTTTATTCTAGGAACATGGCATTATCAAGTGAGTCAGACTCCACCTCCCCATCCAGAGATCTGCCCCGTCTTCTCAACTCACTGTCAGCTCCATCCTGCCCTGCGACACAACTTTGTAGACTCTGCAGCCCACCAGTGTGCACACTCCCCCGTCCCTGCCCAACTGCTCTCTGAGCAGTCCTTGGCACCTGGGACGGGCAGCACACCAGAGAAATGTGGTCTGTGGTCTGTGCCCTGGTGAGGATGGACATAGCACAGGGCTGTGCAGGTGCTGGACGTGGGCTTGTGTTTTATCAGGGAATTCTGGAGTCCTGAGTAGCAAAGTCTAGTGTAGAAAGGGAAGTTTGAATGCCTTTCATGGATGTGACTCTCAAGAGAATAAGCACAGACCAGATCTGCAGTTCGAATCTTGATGATTCCAGTGAGTAGCCAGGCTACTCACTTGGCTCCAAACTTCTATGATGAGATTATATAGTGCTTTAGTTCTTCATAAACTCATGCATTTTATGGGACTCATGCATTTCATGGAACACCCCTAGGCTTAAAGAATTATCATTTCTAACATTTCATGACATAATACAGTGTTATGAAATCATACTTTGGGCATATCATTACATACATATAATTTTAATCTAAAACTTAATCCTCATCTCTGTGTGTGTGAGCAGGCACAAACACGTTTCTGTCTGCCCCTCTTTGTCTGTTTCTCTCTGTCAATTTGTGCCCATGTCTGCTGTCTCACATTATCTCCCTCTTTCCCTTTTTGTTTTTTGTTCTTTCTTTGATGAGTGCGTTTTCCTGCCTTACTCTGTTGCTGTTGCATTTTGTCTCTCTCTGTCATGCTCGTGAACACACACACACTCAAATGCACACACCTAAGCATCAAGTAGAGTGATATAGGTGAATGGAAGCAATGACTTGATCAAGGATATTCAGAGATTGACAAGTCAGGACACTCCTCCTATCAAAACACAATTCTTTCTTACAAGGAATTTTTTCTTCCACTTTCTGCATATTTCTCCAGACCAGAAAAAATAAGTCTACCTGAAATGCCATCATTTTAGCCACAAAAACATGCTACATCCAATTAAACACACAGCTGTTATTCCTTTAGGTAAACAGATGGCACATGTCATTTACTTAACTTAGTAAAGAAGAGGAGAGGACATTATTGAGTGCAGTTTAGGGGCAATTACTTGACACAATGATGCCAATGGCCAATTTGAAAGGACAAAAGACTATGGCATTTCATTAAAGGACTGAATAATTATTGTACCCCCTTTCTTAAATAGATTAAATTATTTCATTCAGAAAACCTCCCTTTAATTTCCGTAGAGATTACTGCAGGGAGAGTCAGCATTAAACTAAATACTGTAGGCCTTGGATTTATCATCAAGCAAGTACTTCCCATTTTAATCTACAAGTCATTTTTAGGTATTTAAAATGTTATTTCCTTCTTCTTAAATATTTCTAAATTTTGTCATATAATTTCATGACTACATTTTAATTTCTATCCAGGCACACATCAATGGCCATTTATACTTAACTAATATGTCAAAGTAATTATCTGTGGCATTTACTGTCACTGTAAAGTAACTTAAAGTTGAGGTTTTTTCTAAATTATCACAATACATTAATATATTATCTATATTCATGTAAATATATATGCATAGATATGTACAATTTAGAAGAACATATATTCTTGTATTTATTACCTGACACCTTTAAGAGTTGAAAGCTATCATCTATCATTTTTGCACTGGCAAATTATTATTATGAAATAATTTGTAAATGCTAACTGGTAAATTTTAACACCACTTAACAAAGAAATAAACAGCTCACGTCTGTAATATTGTAACTTCATTTTGTTTTGATCAGCAAGCTTCTGAAAAAATGGAAGAATATGGATCTTTAAGACATATATGTGACTAAAATTACAAAGTTTCCACATCTTAGAACCCCAAATACTTTACACAAACAGAATGAGAATTTTGTGGATGCATGGAAATATATAATTTTTTATAATTACTCAGTCTTTTAATCTCATGTTAGAGCAATAGTCTTCACCAGAATTTAATGATGCCATTACTTTTCTTTATTTAAATTCTAAGAGCATTGAGGCTCTTCTGGAAAGGGGAAGGAAAATATCTAACATGAGAGGATGGCATAGCTCCCCATTCACAAAAGGAAGTTAATTATAAGGTCAATTCCAGAAATTTCTTTTCAATTTAAGCAAAACTGCAGATTCTGGTTTTTTTGTTTGTTTGAATCTTGTAAACAACTAAGTATTATTTCCCACCTTTCATTCATGAAATGAATTATGTAAAATCAAATCATTTTCATGATTAATGTTTCTGTACCTTGATTTACCACAGAAAATATAAACATCTGCAGATCTCTCCTACAACTTATACTGTGAGCCAAAAAAAAAAAAAAAAACTTTGAATAAATGCTTTCAAAGCTAAAGCAGCTGCTTGTCAATTAAGTGAGGCTTTTTATTGGCTCTCTGGTCTTTTCTCAGCACAGATTTTCTTCATTAATGTCTCCCCCCTTCTTTTGCCTGTTTCTGAACCTGCTTTTGTTCAAAGAGAAGCAATAAGAGCAACTATTCCACAAGTCTGATTCCTATTTCTTTAAACATTTAATCTTTTGAGCAATGAGAAATGAGCCAACAAAAAACTGAGGTGCAATTCGGTTATCATTCAATTCTTAAGTGAGATGTTCCCAGTGTTGGCTCTTTCTGTACACGATATAATTTATGGTGTGCATTATAAAGAAAATAAAAATATTTAAAATGTTTCTGTGTTCACATAAGATAACATCACATACATATTATTTAAAATATTTCCAAACACTTATCAGGAAAATAACTCAATTATTTAAGGAAACAAGTTTTTTTCTCCCCGCCACCTTTTGTTCCCCTCTTATGATTTCCAGAAGGCAATGAATGTGATAAATGCAATTCCAAATATCATGCATTTTGCCAATGTATACTGGTGAAAACTACTCTACTGAATCCGTAACTTCCATTCTTTGGCAAGTTAATTTATATTCACAATATTGAAGTGTCCACCAGGAGGGCTATGGGAATCGAGTCACTAGAATCTACATAGGAACACACAGCAGTGTAGTTCCCTTTTTATGTGCCCATTAATTCCACCTAGTTGGTTCCATAGACTATGATGGGGTGGGGGAGAGGAAGAATGACTGTTGTCAATATCACTGTGTAAGATGAAAGGAAGTGGACACGTTCAAAAGTACCACATGGAAATGCCACTGACCAGCACCAAATGGCATAAACCCTGAGAAGCAGGTTCATTTTCTGATATCTTTATAATTTTTTCTCTCATTCTCTGTATTTTTAATGAGACTTTGTATTGTTTAGAAAGACTAGTTGTACAAGTGCAGCTGAACAACCTATAATGAAAGTTATTGTTTTAATTTTTTCTTTTTTTAATCCTGGGAAAACAGTCCATTCAAAGTTCCCTGTGCCTCCATCTTTAAACTTCCTCCCGATGAAGAATGAACCTTAAAACCTTAATTGCATGAAGTTATTCTAGCGTAAAATTATTCTTGCTGAGGGAAAAATAAGATAAGAGAAGGGGCTCCGATAAATCAGCATGGATCACTCCATAAGGTTATTAGGGAAGAGTGCCCTGCCTCTAAACCAGCCCACTGACGCCAACGGCTCTGCACAGAAACCACCACGTGTTGCGAAAGAGATACAGGGGATGCACAGCCGTGCAGGGAGAGATTCCAACAGAGACCTTTCAAAACACCGCGCGTGAAACACTGTGGCTTCATTGAGACATTTGAATTTGGAAGAGGTTCAGATAAGCGACCATTTCTTAAAGCAATCTTCATATTGCGTGTGCACATTCCAAACCACTTGTTAATGAGAGGGCGAATTCAGGGACTTGCATTAGAAATGAAACATTGACAGAAGCCTCCTCTTCCACTCCACCAAAGAATGTAATGGTAGACCGGGCGCGGTGGCTCACGCCTGTAATCCCAGCACCTTGGGAGGCCGAGGCGGGAGGATCACAAGGCCAAGACATCGAGAACATCCTGGCCAACACAGTGAAAACCCATCTCTTCTAAAAATACAAAACTTAGCTGCGTGTGATGGCGCACTTGTAATCCCAGCTACTTGGGAGGCTGAGGCAGGAGAATCGCTTGAACCCGCGAGGCGGAGGTTGCAGTGGCCACTGCACTCCAGCCTGGGCAACAAAGGGAGACTCTGTCTCAAAAAAAAAAAAAAAAAAAAGGTAGATCTCCATGCATAATAAAAAGCTCTGCAAAATGTATACAGTGATTCATCAAATCAAATTACAGAATTAAAGGAGGGAAAATAACTTTTCTCCCCCTGGTCTTACTGTCTCAGTGCTTTGTAAAGTCAAATGTTGCCCACATTAACAGAATGAACAACATTGCTTAGTATAAGCGTGTATTAAGTGGAAAGATCTGTATTGATTATTACATAATAAATATTACAAAGCCGATTTGCAACTCACTCATTTATTATTTTAGTAGTACCCAGGTAAAAGCTAATAAATGTTTTATTACTCTGTATCATCTTATAGATTTAGATTTGTTAGATTTGCCAGCAAGCCAATTGTTACATGTTACCAGCATGATAGGCAGTTAGGAAAATATCTTGGGCATTTTATACTTGCAAATAAATTTGAACTTTTTAGTTAATCAACATTGATGAGTGTAGTGTCGAGACGCATCGTAGCCAAACAGGCAATTGCCATCTTCTACGATCCCCTTTAGTATTAAAATATTAATTATCTTAAATAATATATTCTTTTGGAAAGTATGTAAAGTTAGTTAAAGAGATAGCTTTCCTTTTTCTTATTTTGCTTTTTAAGTTTCAAATTGTATTATTTTTATTTAATACTAGAGGGAAATCATTATACACACATACACACATATGACTATATAAACGAACATATAAATCTGAATGTGCTTTTGAAAAGTGTGTCTTACTTAATTTTAAAAAGTATTTCTTACAACAAAACAAGAAATCATCTCAGGGGGTCTTGTTTTAGGAAGATTTTCCTGAAAATTGATAAACCTTTAGGTGACTTTTCAGAAACCTCAATAAGATATGAACATCTGAACTTATTAAGAGATATCTCTTCATTTGCTTAATCCTCAAATCTTACAATTTTATTTTCTGCTAAAAGGATATCTAAGTGTCAGAGTACTGTGAGAAAATCAGGTCTTCAAATATTCTAACCATTGTGCTCTCCAGGCTGTCATTCAACATGTCAAAGCCATAGCACTTATTCAGCACAGTGTAGAAGCGTTTCAAGAGTGATGCTGCAATCATCTTGGTGTGGCTCTGTTCTCTGCATGTCCCTGGCTGCTTTGGACTATGGCTACACAGACTGAGCTGGAAAAAAAGCTGTTCCCTGTGCCCTGCTCCTTTCCTTCCCAGTCTTCTATCCACAAGCAAGCTCTAGGATGGGAACTCTCTTATTGTCCCCGGTAACGTGCATGACAACCCTCCACAGATTATTCATCGATGTATTGTTGTTGGAGGATCTGCTGAGGCGTGAGGCCTGGCTGTGCCACATTACAGCAGCCGTGGGTGTAGGAACTGCACAGGCAGCAGTAGGGAGCCTGTTCCCTGTTTGGCAGCACAATGCCTCCTTTGGGATATGCTGCAATACCCAGCTTAGAAGCCCAGCTCCCAACTTGAGTAGGCTCTAAATGGAATATTCCATTTGGGAGTTTTTTCTTTTCCCTTATGCTTTTAGAAATATATTATCTTTCAGTTGACATTCAAAGGCCTGCATACCTAGAAAACTTTCAGATGCTCTCTCTATGCACGCACACACAAATGTACACATATATATACATATATATACATTTATATACATGTGTACATACAAATACACCATACACACATTTATATTTGGTGGAAACAGTTCTATTTGATGGAAACAGATGTTTAGAAAGGAACTATTTTTTCTAAATTATTCTACAAGTGCTTATTTTTAAAATGCCCATCTCAAAGTTGTTGAATCACAATATCAGGAGGTAAACATAAGGAATTATTCTGCAGGTGGAGAATTTCCTCACAAGGCAGAATCATCTGCTACTTCAATTCTTCAGCTTTAAACCCATACCTAAAACTGATAAAAAAATTCAAGAAGTCTTTCCTTTTCCTCCCCACATACATAAAGTCTTCCTAAATGGATATCATTCCAATAAATTATCTGTAATAACTTTAATTCGAAGTCATGCCAAAAATATAGCACGGAAGATTAAGATGCATAAAAGTTATTAAGTAAAATAATCTTTACTCTACCTTAGAGGTTTATATGCTCACCAGGTCCACTTTTCTTTCATCAACCTTATACCATAGCTATTTCTGACTTCATGTACATTCTATCATGTAGAAAGACTGATATTTTACCTAGGATACCAGGCTGTAAATATTTTAATTACCCCCATGTCCTCAACAGAGTTTTCGTTAGACATTTTCTGGAAATTGTTCCATTACCTCATTCAGCACCACCTGGGTAGCTCATGCTCTGCTGGCTTAGTGAGGGAACTGGGGAGTGATACCAAATAGGACTGTGGAAAAACAATGCCACATCTTGTGCTGACTGGGTTACATGTATCAAAAGAGCATATTTTGGTGAATTTTCTGAATCTAGCACGTATTCTATGTATTTTCAAATCATCAATGAATTGAAATTTATGCCTCAAAAATTGATGGTATCTTCATTTATTATCTCACAGAGAAACAGAATTAAATATGCAATTCTACCTTTAATAAAAAAAAAAATCTGGGAAATAGTCCAGTGAGTCAGCATTAGAAGTTTAACACAAAGCAATGGAACTTCAGACATTGTATTCCTGTTGTTAGCTATTTAGAGTTTGCCAAGTCTGGCTAATAAGTCAATTAGATGCTCAATCTCTATTAAATATGTTTTATTCAGATCATTTTAAAATACACTAATTTGAGCATGCTGGGTGGGCAAAAAGTAGGTACCAGTGAATGGTAGATTTTATCATCATTGTTATTTTTCATTTCTAAAAAGTTTAAGCACATATTCTATGCCAAACACCATGCTAGGATCTTTGTTCCAATTTGTTTTACAAACTTGCCCAATAGGCTATAGTGTCCCTATTTTGTTGGAAAAATAAATTGAGCCTTTGGAAGGTTAATTAAGTAGCTTGTCCAAGACCACTCAGCTGATATACTGCGTGGAAGACTACATGTACCTGAATATTCTAAACTCTCCCTTATGCAATGCTAAGTTTCTTTTAATATGGGCAGTTGGAAAAACTATTAAATTGAGTGGTCAGTAGATGTCAAAAATAACAAAAATTGATGGAGTCAATGAAAGGCTGAGAAGAAAGTTTTGGTTTCAGAATATCGATTTATGACTTTAGTTTGATGTAGTGTTGTAGAAATAAGGATTAAAGTAAAAGAAGAAAAAAGAGGAACTAAGATCTATTTCTTGCCTGACACTTTCTATGCAGCCCTTTACATGTAATATCTCATCTAAATATCTCAAAAATTCTTTAAGGTTGGAGTCTACTGTCTAGGTTAACAAATGAGGGAATTACAGGGCACAGCAGGATGAAGTTAAGTGGAAGTGCACATAGGAAGCATTTGTGTTTTTTTCTAAATAAAGGTTATTGGATTCCCAGAGAACACATACACTTTCCACTGTAGGTGCACATAAACATTCTTTCTTATTTACAAAATAAATTATCTAATTAATTTCCTTGCATATTCTCAGTAAATACTCCAAATCACGCAGTCAATCAAATATGTCAGTGTCTAGACAGGTTTGGGTTGGAATGAGGGAAAAATGACAAAAGCAAAATATAACCTACAGAAAATGAAAATGATGCATTTAAGGTTATAATATTTCTCCCTTTTTTTCTATTTTCTATTTTATTTATTCCATTCCATTCCATTCCATTCCATTCCATTCCATTCCATTCCATTCCATTCCATTCCATTCTATTCTATTTTTTAGACAAGGTCTGCCTTTATCGCCTGGGCTGGAATGCAGTGAAACCTGCATTCTATTTGGCTCACTGTAACCTTCACCTCCCAGGCTCAAGTCATACTCCCTCAGCCTCCCAAATAGCTGGAATAACAGGCATGTGCCACCGTACCTGACAAGTTTTTTGTGTTTTTTGTAAAGATGGGGTGTCTGCATGTTGCCTAGGCTGGTCTGAAACTCATGAGCTCAAGTGGTCCTCCACCCTTGGCTTTCTAAATTGTTGTGATTACAAGCATGGGCCACCACACCTGGCCAATTTCTTAATATGATTTCAGCTATATCAAACTAAGCCAACCAATCAATCACTCTCCACATTATGATATTTTTGATATTAAAATGTATCAAACAGGAATAGAATATTTCCTTTATTTCAGGCACACTTTAGCCATTATTTAACTTAATTATGTGAGTTAAGGTTCATCAATATAATATTACAGAAGGTGAAACTGTGGCTTAGAAATTGAGTTGAAGCTTCTGCTAAGTAGTAGAAATTAAACTTTTAACCCAAATCTTGTGTTTTTAATCCTTTTTCATGTTCTCTACATAATAAAAATTAAAATATTATACCAACTCTGTCTCCATCATGAGCCTTCTGAACTGGCCATTTTTCCTGAACTGCTTCTATTGATGTGTTGCTTCGCGACTGCAGGCAGATTCAAGACTTCAGACTTTCCTATTTTTGTTTCTGTATTTGTCAGAAGTAGAACTGACTTGAAAATCAATAATTTTCACTTACATAAACTGGAAAAACGGGCAATGTATTTTAATAAGTTTAAAAGTAATGCTTAGGCCTTCTGCCACTCACAGGCTTCCTCACTCTCAAGGCCAGAATCCTTAAGAAGGACACGGACGCCTGCAGTGTGGCTGTGACATAGATTTAAAACAACCACCACCACCAACTCTGAGTGTTCAGTGGGCTTAAATATTCTTAATTACCTATAAAAGTGACTGTTTTATGTATTTTTTGTTTGTGAAATATGCCTGTAAGACTAGGCTTTTTAGACTATTATTATTGTAAAAATCATGTCTGAATGAGTTCTTTACCACTGCTCAGTTTTTTTTATTATCCCTTTCTGGAGCAAATAGACACCTCATGTAATTTTTTAAATAAAAAATATCAAATATGCTGATATATAACAGGTGCAGTAAGCAGGATTGTATATAATTTGGAAGAGTTGCAATGAATTAAATTCAGGAGTTAATTTGCATGGAAAGGTCTATATAATGAGACAAATTCTGACTCGAATTGTAGTTGTGGTAGCAGTAAGCATTTCCATAATTCCTTGTGTTATTTCAGATATGTGATTCTTATAAAAGACAACGATAAAACATAGAATCATTGAACGATCAGTGAAAATATATTTCATTTTAAAAATATTTACGATGATTAAGATGTAGATTATACACACACACACACACGCATGTTTAGTGATGAGAACATTCAGATTGAAAAAAGTGACTTTTCCAAGCAGCATGGTAAAACTTAGACCCGATGTATCCTCTTCTCTATTCCAGAATGCTTCTCCCAGCCACAAGTTTCTGAATTAAGATTACAGCATTCAGGAATTTTCCTGTGGGCCATAGAAAATTAATCCATGTCCGAAAGATATTTTAACTATAAATGCCAGAAAGAAAGCTAAATTAGTCACCATAATCTATTTAAGTTACTTGAAATACTAGAACATTGTCTTTAAAATGACTTAAGCAGAATAAAGGAAATAATTCCACTACATATTTACATATCTCCATGTCAAAGTTCTTAAAGCTTGAATTTTTACAAGTCCTTCCTAATGAGTTCGTTATTTTGTTTATTCTGCTCATAAAAAGCCTGATATGACCATTATATTTGCACTGCTAATACCTGTCAGGAGTTGGTTCCTTTGCTGTTTCTGCTCCTTGACAAAACTAATTGAGATCAAAGTCCATTTGGGGAAGAAAATCAGTCCAAACTGGCCAATAAAAGGAGTAATGGGGATCATTGGGCCAGCTTCCTCAGCAAGGAGTTCAAGACCTGGGTGAAGCCAATAAAACAAATAAGACATATGCTCAGAAAAATATATCAGAATTAAATTACCAAAGCAAATAAAGAAGCCTAGGAGAAACGAGTTAGTAGGGATTTAAGAAGCACCAGCTTCCTACTCTGAAACTACAGGAAGGAGCAAGTGAATTAGCATTGCCCACACAGAAGAAAATGCCCATGGCTTTATCATACATAAGTTCCCAAATTTAGCGGATAAAGAATCCCCTAGATGAACAAATACTTATTTTTTCAGTTTTCATTTGTCATGTCCCAGGGATGGGAACTACAAAAAGCTGGTATGGGGAGGAATAATTCAGTTAGTGATGTGGCCAGGCACAGCTGCAGCCCTAGGGGAAGATTGTCTATTTACATTTCCACACCAAGGGCCAGGAAAGCCTTCTGGGGGAGGTAATGTTTAGTTCCATCTTGAAAGATCACAGTTCTATTCCAGATAAGAAAAGGTAGAAGTGGCATTACAAAGAGATTGGTGCTTGAAGGCATTCATGCACTCTACAGAAGTACAAATAGTTCATTAAGGCTGTAACCAATAATCAACGGATGTTTCTGACTGTCAAGAAAGCCATGTAGTGAACCGCATGTCAGATGTAGAATAAATCATTTAATCCTGCCTCCTTCCCTTAGTAGCTCTGTGACTTTGGCCCTATAAACTCTGTTCCTCTCTGTAAAATGGAAATAATAGTAGAACCTGCCCTGTAGAGTTGCTATGAAGGTTACATGAGTTAATGCTTGCAAAGTATGAGAAACTCTTAGCTCAAAGTCAATACCATCTAAATGTTCCGACCTAAATATGATGGACAAAATTCTCATGATAAACGTGTTCCTAGCAATGTTTTCCTTTAATGCCCGTTAAATACATCTGGGTCTTAGAGAAATGCATCTTGAAATTTCTTTTGCTCATTCAATGGCTAGATCAGTTTATCATCTGTTCTATGGTTAATTTTTATTTCAATAGGACCTTGACTTTTTTAAGTATGATTTTTTAGAATGTGCCTTCTCACTTCTGAATATCTGCCATTTTATTAGAATTATAGTAACACGTACACTATTATTGAATGCCAGCTTCCTAAAACTACTGAAACACCCTGTTGATAAGTTGCAGTTGAGTTTATTGCTTACTGTCCCAAGGTAGAGGACCAACTCAGCAGAGCTTTGACGGAGTGTCTGGGGCAGGAAGGAGAGATCAAAATTTATATAAATTTGAGGTTTAGTTTTAAGTTGGGGTTTAAAGGCAGGCCTGATTAGGAGTGGGTGAGGAGTAAGATACAACCATTTGAGGATTAATGGAAACAGCAAGGCAACAATTTTGGAGGCAAGAGATTCAAATGACCTTAGGACCCACACTGTCTACCGATCTTTCCACTGGGGAGTAGATGGAAAGGTTTTGTTATGAACCATTTATTGGGATGTCTTCTGAAGTAGTAAAGCCATGTTAAAATTATGAGTGAATTATGTGGGAGTAGTGTCAGACCTCCTTGTATGTGACCCAGATGTGTATGAAGGTAGACTGTTTGGCTTATTATCTATCAATCAAAACATTTCCCTCAGTCAGAGTTTTGAGAAGCCGTTTGTTGCTATGGTTGAGAGAAGGAATTCTGAAGCCAGAGTGCTGGTTTTGAATCTAGGCTCCTTCATTTACCTGCTGCATCTACACAAAGTACCTCTTTGTGCCACTGCTTCCCCACTTGCAAGAGGGAAAAGTTATAATAGTGTTTAGACATGAATTGTTATGACCATTGAGGAAATCCGTATGTGTAGTGTCCTTAAAATAATGCCTGGTACATAATGAGTATTCAATAAAAAATTTATTATTGATCTAAAATTAAAGGCTAGGGTAATATTTTTTATGTTATAAATTTTTAGTTACTGATGCAAAATTAAAGCATATACTACTATCTTATTATTTTATCCAATGTATATTAAAAACCATTACCTAATGAACCAGCCAGAGCAAGAAGTACAAATGTAAAATGTCAATAGAAATTATTCACTCACTTAAAAAAATTGCAATTTCCTAAATCCTTTAAATGTGAGAATTTTGAAAATTTCTGTCTGCAGCTACCTATTCTTTTTATTCTAAATTATCTCCACTCCAGGTAAGATTTTTGATCTCCTCTGTTCACAAGTCTGAAAACTGGATATCACTAAATGTCTTAGGTATCTACTCAATCCAATACCCTCCATACTTCTCATATAACCTTGTTCAAGCTTGTTATACCTTCTCTTATTATCCTTATCTCAATTTCTCCCTTATTCTCCCACTTCATGCACTTGAAACTATATTTAAGTCCTCTTAGCTCTCACTTGGCCTTTGCCCACCAGACTCCCCTGAAGCTGTCTACGGACTTGCTAACTCATATTGGCTCTCATGGTCTTTCCCTGACTCTGTCCCTATGGCCATCATCCGGGGTCAGATGCTTATCATCTCTCACATGAACGATTTCAATTGCTTTGCAATGGTTTCCCTGGATACAATCAATTGCTTTTTGTATCCTTCACATTGCTGCCACATTTTTCTTAATAACATATAGATTATATCGAGTCACCGATCTGTTCAAAGAACTCTAATGACTCAGTGTGGCTGATGGGCTGAAGGTCACAGTGATATTCTGTGTTCTGTAACACTTGGCTCTAACGCTAGGTCCCAGGCCCAGACACAGCCTCCTTCTGTCCTTTACTTATTTCCTTGGACTATGCAATGACTTCCCACAGGTGTGCCCTTGCTCAGCTGCCCTCAATAGAAGTGATGCATTTACCTGCCTTTTCTACATTTCAATGTCCTGCTTGTTTCTCCTAGTGAAGACTCCCTTCTTTCACTAGTTCATGTAAAGTAATTTCCTCCTCTACTTCCTCAAAATTACAGGCAGATCTAGCTTTGTAAAAGTTCTTAGAATTTTTGAAGTCCTGGAAAAGAAAAAAAATAAAATAAAAAGTACAAGGAAAATTTTGGGTTTGCAAGCGATATGGTTTGGATCTGTGTCCCCACCCAAATCTCATCTCAAGTTGTAATCCCCACATGTTCAGGGAAGGACCGGGTGGGAGGTAATTGGATCATAAGGGCAGCTTACCCCATGCTGTTCTCATGATAATGAGGGAATTTTCATGAGATCTGATGGTTTAAAAGTGGCAATTTCTCCTTCTCTCTCTCTCTCTATCTCCTGTTGCCCTGTGAAGAAGGTGTCAGCTTCCCCTTCATCTTCTGCCATGATTGTAGGTTTCCTGAGGCCTCCCAGCCCTGCAGAACTGTGAGTCTTTCCTTTATAAACTACCCAGTCTCAGGTAGTATCTTTACAGCAATGTGAAAATGGACTAATACAGTAAGTATTTATTTAAATGGTGTATTAGTCTGTTTTCATGCTGCTGATAAAGACATACCCCAGACTGGGCAATTTACAAAAGAAAGATGTTTAACTGGACTTACAGTTCCACGTGGCTGGGGAAAGCCTCACAGTCATGGTAGAAGACAAGGAGGAGCAAGGCCTGTCTTATGTGGATGGCAGTGGGCAAAGAGAATGAGGAAGACACAAAAGTAGAAATCCTGATAAAACCATCAGATCTCATGAGACTTATTCATTACCATGAGGAAAGTATGGAGGAAACCACCTCCATGATTCAGTTACTTCCCACCAGGTCCCAGGGAACTATCAGAGTACAAATCAAGATAGGATTTGGGTGGGGCCACAGAGCTAAATCATATCAAATGAGGAAAGAAATAACTTAAAAAAAAAAAAAAGTTGTCAAATCAACAAAAATTACAAATTATATTAGGTAATATTTTATTAATGAATTTCCTGTTGGATTTCTATAATACTGATGATTTTATAATTTTATTTGATATAGAGAGTAGAAATGTAATTTAACAATATCCTCAGCATGATTTGTCAAAATGTTTTAGATTATTGATAGCTTACAATTTCCTTTAGCTTATAAATTTAATGGTTAAAAGTGTAAATGATTACATAATTATTGTCAAAATTGGAGAATTTCTACCACTTTTCTGTTATATATGGGCTATACAATCAGGGAGAATTTTCCACACTAGCTTCCGTCTCTCTATATGATAAGGAGTTATCCCACTACTGCACACATGCTTTTTGGGGGGGGCTCCATGCTTTAGGAAACACAGGATACTA
The DNA here is from genome assembly GCF_049350105.2 of Macaca mulatta. Classification (NCBI taxonomy): domain Eukaryota; kingdom Metazoa; phylum Chordata; class Mammalia; order Primates; family Cercopithecidae; genus Macaca; species Macaca mulatta. The sequence continues at coordinate 99,208,840 of NC_133422.1, read as the reverse complement.
TATAATCCCTCTACCACACCTGTGTGTCACTACCCTGTGTAAGTGCCATGTAGCAGTGGAATACATTTCTATACAAGAATGACTAGAAGTAAGTTAACACTACATAGAAGAAAATGCAAACAACATAACCATATCCAAATAACTGCAATTAAATGTACATCTGACCCAACTTCCTTTTAGCTGACTCCTACTACTGTCCCTGGCCACTGCAAAATCACCCAAATGAAAGGTCATTATGTGAAGGGGCAAACTGTAAGATGGTGAATTACAATTGCTGTTGTAGTTGCTTACCTTCTTACCAGGATTCCTGCTCAGGTAAGGGGCCCAAAGACAAGTTCAGCCTATTTTCATTCACATCATTAATGGGCTGATGGCAGATTAATTTAATTCTAATAGAACTCTTTTTTATGCTACTTTACATTGCTTTTTTTTTTTTTTTTTTTTTTTTCCTGAAATAGGGTCTCACTCTGTCACCCAAGCTGGAGTGCAATGGCGTGATCTCGGTTCACTGCAACCTCCACCTCCCAGGTTCAAGGGGATTCTTGTGCCTCAGCCTCCCAAATAGATGGGATTACAGGTGCACGCCACCATGCCTGAATAATTTTTTGTATTTTTGGTAGAAACGGGGTTTCTCCATGTTGGCCAGGCTGGTCTCAAACTCCTGTCCTCAAGGGATTCCCCAGCCTGCGTTGTATTTTATACATGTATTGTCCACATGCACTTTATGGACTCTGTTGTGTATGTCTAATTCTCTGCTGTATTAACAAGAACAGGTAAAAAGTCTTCATTGTGTTTGTATCCTTTATGGTAGTTATATGCAGGTGATGTACAACAATTATTTAAGTGAAACCAGTTTGAAAATAGCCAAGAGTCATATTGAAAATTGTATCTTTTCCTTCCTTGCACATTGGAATAGAGGTCATAGCTAGAGTAGTAGAAGGTAAAATTAATTTTAGATATTTCCATATTAAAAAAAACTAATTAACTTTTGTAGGATTAATTCATGCAACAGTAAGAATATATCAAAATTATTGTGATATTTTATACATAAAAGTAACTATCAAAGAAAGGTAAAGAGGAAAAATGTCTATGACAGTGGGTGAATAAAAGAACACTGTTTCATATAATAATGGTAATAAAATGACAGGATCTAAAACTACAATATTTTTCTTTCAGGAAAATTACACATTAATGATATTTACATATAGCTGAACCATATGAAATTTCAAATATTTTTCTGGTTTTAACAGATAAAAATGTCAGTTTCATACAGTTCAACCCAGTGCATTCATGTTTGTTTTTCAGGTGTTAGTCATAAGAATCAGGAAAAAAAAAAAAGTAACTATTTTTAAACAGTCCTCGAATTGCTTTCTGAAATATCATAGAATGTGTAATATAAGTACTCACATAGTGGTTATGGTTCATTTAGCCATATTTACTGTGAAGAGACAAAGCAAATCCACCAAGGCACTTATTTACTATATATAATTCTCTATACTTTCACATAATGGGCAATTTCTGTGTATGATATTAAATCAATGCTAGAATACAAAATCTAGATGGGGGCGTTTTGTAGATACAATGGAAAAACACATAACCTGCCACAGGTTATATCTCTAGATTATGTATTTTTTTCCTCCAGAAATGCCACCCCACATAGAGCATATGCTGTACTCAGCCTCAGCAGCATAACCTTCATTTTTCTCCACCATGTGCTCCCAAAGGCAAAAGTCCTTTCTTTCCAAACAGTACTAAGCTTTATTTTATGCACAATATTAACAATTTACATGAGACGTCATTACTTAAATTCTTTAAAAATGAGAGTAAAAAATTTCTTTGTTCTAATTAAGAAGGTAAGACATGTACGTTGTAGAAAAGCTGGAAAATAAAAGAAGCACAAAAAAGGTATGGGGTAGAAATCAATAGTTACCTTGTTGTTCTGAGATATCTCATGGTTAGATCCCCCATTTTGATCTCAAACCTGTCAATAATTTTTCTATATCTATATAAATAAGTTATGAATTGAATTTTTAGTAACTGTATTGCTATACAATTCGTTTAAAATATAATTTATTCATTTTAAGTGTATAATTCAATGACTTAGCATATTCATAGATTTGCACAGTCATCATCACAGTCAGTTTTAGAACATCATTATCATCTCAAGAAGAAACACTTTACACTTTGCCTATCACCCTTTTACCCCTTTTCCCTCTTCCAGCCCTAAGAGACGAAGGCTCTGCTGTCTCTCTTTGAACTTTCATATGAATGAAATCATAGCATATGTGTTTTGTGACTGGCTTGACTTAGCCTGATGTTTTCAAGGCTCATCCATGTTGTAGCGTCTACCAGAACTTCATTCCTTTTTATGGCCAAATAACATTCGACTATCTGTACATGCCAAGAGTGTTTATTCATTAATCTATTGAAGGTCATTGGAGTTATTTTCATGTTTTGGCCACAATGCTGCAATAAACATTCCTTTGCCAGCTTCTTTATGGCGTCTGTCTCTATTTCTCTTGGTATATACCCATGAGTGGAGTCACTGAGACATATGGAAACTTCATGTTTAATTATTTCAGAAACCATCAGACTGTTTTCTTTGTGTTACACAAAGTCTAGACCACTAATACAACAGGTGCCATTTGAGGTACTCTCTTGAGACCACCCCTCAGAGCTACCTGTTAAGGGAGATAGCAACACAAAAGAGCTTCCCCCACTCCTCAATAAATGCCAGCTGAGCTGGAAAGAAATCACTTCTTTCTTCCCAACACCTGCATCATGTTGTCACTCTATATTTTCTAGAGGCTTTTCCCTTGCCTCCATGGTGTTATATATTTTTTGCCTATATTTGTGTTTTTCTGTTTCCCATCTGTCCCTACTCCATAACTCTAGCACCTGAAGCTCAATATTCTTGAGTGGATAGATACAGTTACAGTGTTAATGAGATAGGTAAAAGGAGAAAAAAAAAAAACAGTTAATTTCAGAAAAAAAGAAACCTTTAAGGAAGACTTTGTGAGAGATTAATTCATTGAACTATAGTAATATATAAAAGCTAAACTGACAGTAAATAGGAAAGAATATCCCATGGATTTTAAAATAGATTAGGAAAATATATGCAAGTAATTGATGGACTCACAGCAGAGACTCTGTTCAGGGATTACTCTTAGAAAAACGAAAATGACTATTTACCTATCCCTGGGCAATGTGCCTTCAAAGACTAGCCCTTGCAGGGAGGAGTGGGTTAGGCTGGGGGAGGCCTGGGCCCCTTACCTCCATTGGGTCAACTCTGAAGGGTCTCTCAGGTCCAAAGCTCTTCTTATAATTCACTGAGTCCTTGGTTCCAACTACATTGTAGTTTGACATCACCTTCACGCCAATCCTGCTTCCCTCACCCTCTGTAGAGATTATTCTCTCTTATGCTCCCCAGTAAAACTCCTGAGCTCAAGGCTGAGAATCGGAGAATATCTTTCCTGGGCACCTCATTGATGCCTGGAAAGGACAGGGTGCCGCTGCAGAGGCCCTAGCTCACCCACTGTGGTAGGCAGGAGAATCCCAATCCCTCGGAAGTGGGAATAAACTGCACTCCGTGGCAAAGAGGAATTCAGGGTGCAGATGAAACTGATTTCTAATCAGGTGCCTTAATATAGGAAGGTTAGCTTGAATTATCCAGGTGAGCTCAATGTAACCTGAAATATCCTTTAATGAGGGAGAGGGAGGCAGGAGAGGGAGAAAAGCAAGAGAGCCAGTAGCTTGAGAAGGATTTAACCTGATATATCTGGCTTTGAAATGGAAAACAAAGGGGCTAGCAGGTAAGGAACCTTAGCAGCCTCTAAAAGTTGGGAAAGGCAAGGAAACAGATTCTCCCCTAGAGCGTCCGAAAGAAGCACAGCCTTGCCAACACCTTGATTTTCACCAGTTGTGACCAGTTTCAGACTTCTGACCTCTAGAAATGTAAGGGAATAATGTTATTACAGTAGCAGTAGGAAACTAGTACACTTTCTCCCCTTCCTTCAATAACACACTGTGTTTTAAACCAGTCATTGTTTACATAACTTCCATCAAGGGCCTGCATCTTTCTCAAAAAAGAAAATCATGCCTTTCTTATATTTGATCCTAGTGCTACAACACAGCTCAGTTATTCGAAGTAGACAGCAACATCTGATTATGTTTTTATAAAGAAGATATTGATAAAATGGTCTCTGCTTTTCACACCAAAATAGTAAGTAGCCCACAGTAATTTATGAAATACTATAACCCTCTTTTCCTTAGCATCAGATGCCTAGAAAATAATTTCTACTTTTCCTATGCAAGGAAGTTTTGGCCTACGTTTCATATGTACAAGACAGGATATCCCCAGGTAATGTTTTGATGTTAACCCCCAAAAGATGATTCTGACAAATTGTTCTTAAATTAATCATTACATGAGCCTATTTGCTGCTCTCTTTGAAAATCCATTTTAGTTAACATTATTGGAATTGAAAACATAAAACTGTACCCTTGATAAAGCAGAATTGTATTAAATACATTTTTGTTTGAAATTTTCAGTGGATGTGTTATTCCTAGGCATCTCGTATTTATACTATGCTAACTTTCACAACCTAATTTTCTCACTCTCCCAACCCTGCTCTGATCAGTAGGGTGAAACAATTATAAAAGTAAAACTATATGACATCGGGTTTAAAATAAATGCAAAGAAAACCTAAAATTACATGTTTAAAAAGGCAATATCTCCCCTTGAACAATCGGAAATTCTTACCATCATTAGAAAAAATAAAAGTTATAGTGTAAGCAACTTGTCATAAATTCAAATAATTTTTGTCACTTACAAAACATATTTCTTGCTGTCTTATGGAACAGATGAAGCAGGAAATAATTAATCTCAGCATCATGCCATTGGCAGTTTCAGAAGTAGACACAACAGAAAATGTCTGAGTTGCTAATACTTTGGGGATGATTCAAAACAGTCATTAATATCTGCTTCACATGATGGTGTGAAAACAGTAGGCATGTTACCTCGTGCAAAAAAAATAAAATAAAAAGGTGGGGGGCAATGAGGGCAGATTAATCTTCTGTTGTAAAAACTGGCACCTTCTGTATGGACTCAGTTCATTCACCAAGGCATTCTGAAATTGCTTCTGTGCCATGCCGTGTCTCCTTCTATTTGGTTATATTAAGCAAAATATATACAGACTTACAGACTGTAAACCATCAATTAATAGGATGGCTTTGTAAATATCATCTACTCCCAAGCAGCATTGAGTTGGAAATAATTGACATGCAAGAACAAAGACTGAAAGGCTCAGATTGTTACATCACATTAAGTCTAACAGTTTATCTCAAACAAGTCGTAAAGGTCACGTAGTGATGTGAGTAGGTCCCATGACACACAGTGGTAGGTACGAGGTATGTTTTGTGCCAGTCACCATAGAGCTTATATGAAAAAATCTAAATTAATATCTCGTGCCCTAATCCAACATTCCAATGGGGAGGGAAGGAAAGAAAGGGCAGCAGTGGCCCAGGTAAGAGAGACACATTCGTGGCCACCATAGCTCCACCGTCTCTCATTGTGGGTAATGGCTATGACTCAGTTTTGCCTTCTGTCATTTGTAAGCTGCCTGCTTTCTGTGTCTGCCTATCCATCTGTGCAAATGGATTCAGTGTGACTTTAAATCTGTCTGAAAATGAAATTCAGTTGCAAGGTAAGAACTGTTAGTAGAAGCGAACAAATGGAATAAAAAGGTGTTGATATGCTAAACTTTAAGCCTAGTTTACACAACCATCTTGTATTAATAGGAAATTAACCTACAGCTGCTATAATTCTCATAGGTGCCTTCCTGGGACTAGTTTATCTGTGAATCAGGAAACTGCTATGGCCTTATGCAAAACCAGAGGAAACTGAAGTTATGGTCAGGGTGACAGAATTGCTCGTAGGTGCTAGGCCATACATCTTTTGCCTTTTTCAACTTAAACAGCATACTGTTGAGTAACATTTCCTCTCTCATAGAAACTTACATTGATTGCGAGCACAAAGGGAAGCTCGCCTTTATTTTGCAGAAATGTCTTAGAAAGTATCTTTGCAGGATGAGCTGCAGTTATGCAGGATTTCAGCTGTGTATCCACTACCACCTTTGCTGAATTATAATAGAATTTCTTTCCAAAATGATGATAAGTAGCTGCAATATGATTCGAGCACAGAAATTGATAAGGTTAGAGACCCATCACTTTTATGATAAGGAAGAAACAAACAGAATAAAATGTTTTTCTGTAAGACTGGATGCCTAAAACAAACTTTTATTAGCTTAAAAAAATTAAACAATTTAGCAGCTACTTGCTTACACAGGCATGATTCTTTTACCTGTGCTTCTTATAAAACAGCAGGACATATGTTTTCTGTTGACAAATTTACTTGAATTTATGACAGATTGTTTCCACTATAACTTTCATTTTTTTAATAATAAAATTAAGATTCAGTGGTTCAAAGAAAGATAATGCTTTTTAGAAGAGTATTTCTAGTTTTATAATGCCTTACATTTTAAACCTGGTTTTACTTTGTTAAGTTACCCCACAAACTTTATGGAAGCTAACATACCTACTTTGCTGGCATAACAAACAACTCAATAAACCTTACATACTTTTAAAGTGCACATTTTTTAGATCTTATAAATAAAATGAATATTAACGTTTAAAAGAGCAGCAGGAGCTATGTTTGATTGTGCAGAGGAGCACCAAAATGAATATTTAATGTGGTGTCCACTTAGGATACTCTAAATATAATTACTGGCATTTGTCCAGCTAAAGAAAAAAGAGTGGGGGAGGAAACAACATACTGCTTATTTTAATTAGGTGAAATGATGTGGTTCAATAAAGCATGACAGCCTGCGTAATGAAAGGAGAGGCCCATGTTTATGGGAGAATTATGGGTGACAAAAATGTTGGCAGTGTGCATGGTTTACTGAGGCAGTTGAAAGCCACTGTTTTATCTTTTCATTCATAATTTCCTGCAATGCCTTTTAAAGTGTAAATTGATATCATGCAAGAGAAAGAAAACAAGACAATGTTTATTATTTTTAATGTTTAATGAAGATGAAGGTAATCATGTTTGGAATGTTTCTGAAGATGATCTAAGAAGTGGCCATTGACTCTTACGTGTCATCTCACTCTTCTGTCTCTGAGCCCCTGTCTTTATCTCATATGTGAATTAGATTCACACAGGCATATGTATATATATATAAAATACATGGGCATGATTCATATACCTGTGTTTCTTAAAATAGCAGGACACATGTTTTCTATTGACAAAATTACTTGAATTTATGACAGACTGCTTACATTATAACTTTCATTTTTTAAATAATGAAATTAAGATTCAGTGGTTCAAAGAAAGATAATGCTTTTTTTTGGACTTCTTAATTTACCTTTTTATTGTGGTAAAATATACATAACATAAAATTTACCATTTTAACCACTTTTAACGGCAAATTTAGTGGCATTAATTGCATTCACAGTGTTGTGCAATTATCCCCATTATTTCCAAAAATATTCATTACCCCAAACAGAAACTGCACCCATTATGTGAAAACTTCTCATTTCTCCCTTTCCCTAGTCTCTGATAACCTCTACTATATATTCTATCTCTATGAGTTTGCCTATTCTAGATATTTCATTCAAGTAGAATCATACAATAATTGTCCTTTTATGTGTAGTATTTCTAGTTTTATAGTGCCTTATATTTTAAACCTGATTTTACATAGCTTTCATTACTTTTATAACATTATATTTTGTAATATATGTGTGTGTGTGCTTATTTTCCTTATTTTAGAAGAAATTTGTAATGAAGCATTTGAAACAGACAAAACAGAAAAAAATGAAGAGGTATTGTAGAACACAGGACTGATAATGGTTTCATTGTTTTTCTTCTTTTTTTGTCTTTATTTGGGGAAATACAAAGAGTATTTAGATCATAGCACTCTTTAATTTTGATTAAAACAATATTTAATTATAACCAACATTTTATAGATAGCTTTTGTTGCTATAAAAATTTTGAGAGAAGAAAGCTTTTTTTTCTGTTAGTTCATAACTTGTATTGCGTTAAGAAACTTAGTATATATGTAAACCCAATACAATAAAGACTTGAACTTGATAAATTTTACTATTTAAAAACTATCAGGCAAAAATAATCATGATCAACAGTTTAAAAAGTATTAAGCAAACGGAAGAAAATATATGTATGAGAAATATCAAAAAATTATCAATATGCAAACATTTCAAAACATCAAGAAAAGCATATCAGCAGAAATTGAATAATGAGAACATTTGTCACACATGTATGCATGCGTGCGCGCGCGCACACACACACACACACACACCACAAGACTAAATAACTATATGAATTCAATGGTCATAGCCAATTAGCCAAGAAATACAATTACACAATACACAAAATATGTGCCTATTAAATCTATAAAATTAAAAATACATAATAATTAGTGCCAACAAAATTTCAGAAAAATAAATGGTCATTTTCCCCTAACACTTACTGAAGCATAAATTATATCAACCTGTCAGAAGACAATTTGACGTGTGTAATAAGTACTATTAACAAGTAATGATGAATCATATGATTTGCCATTAGGTTGTTCTTTATACAGTGTTGTTTATGAGAATGAAAAACAAAACCAACCAGAAATAGAAATTAGTTAAAAAATTAGAACTTACTAATATGGGCCTTGCGCAGTGGCTCAGCCCTCTAATCCCAGCACTTTGGGAGGTCTAGGTGGGCAGATCACTTGAGATCAGCAGTTCTAGACCAGCCTGGCCAACATAGTGAAACCCTGTCTCTACTAAAAATACAAAAATTAGCCAGGTGTGGTGGCGTGCAACTGTAGTCTCAGCTACTCAGGAGGCTGAGCAGGAGACTCGCTCAAACCCAGGAGGCAGAGGTTGCAGCGAGCCAAGATGGTGCCACTGCACTCCAGCCTAAGCAACAGAGTAAGACTCTGTCTCAAAAAAAAAAAAAAAGTTATTACTAATACGTTGCTATAGAAATTATTTTATTTATGTTTGAGAAGAAATGCTTCAAAATACGTTAAATGTTAAAAATCTGTCATAAAGACTGAGTGCACAGTCTTATTTTATTCTTTTCTGTGATATAGAAAGTTTGAACTGATTTTCTTCAATATTATTTTATTCTGTCTGAATGGTTGAATTAGAGGTAATTACAGTTTTCATTTAGCAAATATAAATATTTTATGTGTAAGTAAAAATAAAGAAAACCTAAACATTTAAAAAATTATGACTAGATAGATACATATGAAGAAAATAGCAGTTGACCCCCCAACCCCCACCCAAACACACAAATAAAAAATAGGAAAAAGAAAAAATTAAAAAAACACAAATCTATCCCCCTCGATGGAACTTGAGGACAGGCGAGCAATCTCTCCTGCGCTGGTCCACTGTGCAAGCTCCGGTAGGCCTAGAAAAATGGTGGGGAATGGCCGGGCGCGGTGGCTCACGCCTGTAATCCCAGCACTTTGGGAGGCCGAGGCGGGCAGATCACGAGGTCAGGAGATTGAGACCATCCTGGCTAACACGGTGAAGCGTGAAGCCCCGTCTCTACTAAAAATGCAAAAAAACTAGCCGGGCGAGGTGGCGGGCACCTGTAGTCCCAGCTACTCGGGAGGCTGAGGCAGGAGAATGGTGTGAACCCGGGAGGCGGAGCTTGCAAGTGAGCCCAGATCGCGCCATTGCACTCCAGCTTGGGCGACTGATCGAGGCTCTGTCTCAAAAAAAAAAAAAAAGAAAAAAAGAAAAGGAAAATAGTGGGGAAGAAAGAAGAGGAGGCCAGCAATGGATGTGAAATAGATCCAAAAGCATAAACCTACACCATTATGAAAATCCTAGAAGAGTGTTCTGAGAGATCATACAACAGTTTACAAGTAGTGGAGTTAAGACAACGCAATTTAAAGTGGTGATCTTCATAATCCATATCTTAGGAGAGAAAAAACAAACAAAAAGGAGCGTGAGCTACCCTTTCACAAAAGATTAAAGGTAAAAGAAGCAAAAGGTAGAACTGTGTGGCCCTGAGAGACAAAAGAGAACCAAAAATTGGAAATTTTATACCCTTATCTACCCACCCTTCCCCCAAAAACACTGAGAATCAGAATTTTGCTACACTGACAAGAGTATATCGAATGACAAATTTTATGAACCACACCAATAATGCAAATATGAACAGAAAAATACATCAGTGAATCTATACAGGTTTATTATAACTAATCAGAAAATTATATCAACAAAATAAACACTTAAGAAGCAGCAGAAAACTGTAAGGCCACAATCCATACTACACTAAATACACTCAGCCGAGCATTTAGGAATATAAAAACTACCTCGAATTAGACATTCAATATTAAAAGAAAGTAGGACTGACAAAAAAATGAAGAAATTAAAAAGTTTATTGATCTCAGAAATTGACGAAAAAAATCTCAGAAATTATTAAATTGCAGGGTGCTCAGGAGATAACATATTCAAAAGAGAATTTACAAATGATCATTGAAAAATGTGGGCAAACCACCTAGAGGATAAGAATACGATAAAGAAAAAAAATTAAAAGGTTTAGGGACAAAGAAATACAAACAGAAGACATCCAAAGAAAGAAGCCCATTCTTTTGATCATTATCCCTGAGAAATAAGAACAAAACTATGAAACAGAACTAATATTTAAAATCATACTCTGAGAAAACCTTTTAGAAGTCAAAAAACAAAAACAAACTCTCAACATATTGAATGGACCAACAAGATACATTGGGTGCTCCACTTTACTCAAATAACCTGGGTACAAGTCCTTATAAAACCAATAGAAGAATCTGTAGAAAACAAAAAATCCTCAAGGATCTTTAAGATAAAGGTTTTAGGATAAAATTACATGGCAAATAAAAAAGTCTTGAGGAAAGAATAGCCACAAACACAAACTCATTTTTCTTCCAATTGTAAACCCATGTTCCTTCTCTAGGCGTCAATACCTGTTCACTTTGTCAAACTTCAGTGGAGAGAGAACAAAGACATCTTCAAAATGCTATTCAACCAAGGTTTCTATATTAATAAACTTTAAATTTTCTATTCAATTCTTACACATTGCCTCTTATTTCATGGAAGAAACAACCACAACTGATTTATGATTATATGAATGAATATTGAAAGGGTAAAAATAATAATTCTACATAAACATCAAGTTACCATTTTCAACTCCTCTATCTCAATTTGTAGCATGTGTAAAGCACAAAATTCCTAAGAGTTTAAGATCCAAAGTATTGAAGAAGAACCTCTATACAGAATTTATGACATTAATGCTACCTATTTTTAAGTAAGATAAGTAAGGTAATATCCCTGGTTATCACTGCCTGCAAAGTGGGTGGGGATCGAGATCATCCTGGCTAACACAGTGAAACCCCATCTCTACTAAAAATACAAAAAAAAAAAAAAAAAAAAAAAATTAGCCGGGTGTGGTGGTGGGCGCCTGTAGTCCCAGCTACTCGGGAGGCTGAGGCAGGAGAATGGTGTGAACCCAGGAGGCAGAGCTTGCAGTGAGCTGAGATCGCGCCACTGCACCCCAGCCTGGGGGACAGAGCAAGACTCCATCTCAAAAAAAAAAAAAGTGGGTGGGGCGGAGACAGTTATATAAGAAATCATAATGATCCCAGGAGACTAAAAGGGTAAGGAGACCTCTAGCATGATTTTACAATATACCTTTTTCCTAATAGTGTACATTCATCTTTTTCTCAAAAAGCAAATCATCTTCCAATATCTTTTATAGATCTAATATTGAAAATAAAATCACTTGTATTAAACGATTTGTTTTTAATATTAATTGTGATTAAATAACAATGTGGAGAAAATATTTTAGAATACATAAATAACAGCCAATTTTTAATGTATCAACTAGATTAGTTAGCCTTCACAAAGCAAGAAGTAGAGAAAGTGTAAATGAAACAATGCTAATTTAGACTTTAAACATTTAGAATCTCATTGCAGTTTCTGTACAATATTTAATTTCCTCATTACATTATAAAGTAAATAATTTGAATTAACTTAGAAAAACAAGTCAGTGTTTTCTATGGATTGCTTAAATTTACCATATATGATGTTATTTTAAAGTCACAAGACAGGTAGTTTACATTATCCAAGAGGTTACCAACCTTTCTGGCACCAGACACCAGTTTCATGGAAGACAATTTTCCCACTACAAATTGACAGGAGGGATGGTTTCAGGATGAAACTGTTCCACTTCAGATCATCAGGCATGAGAGTCTTGTAAGGAGCACGCACCCTAGATCCCTCCCATGTGCAGTTCACGGCAGGGTTCACCCTCCTATGGGAATCTAAGGCCCCCTGGTCTGACAGGAGGTGGGGCTCAGGTGGTCATGCTTGCTCGCCAGCTGCTCAGCTTCTGCTGTGTGGCCCAGTTCCTAACATGCCACAGGCTGCTACCAGTCTACAGCCTGGGGGTTGGGGACCCCCGCATCATCCTACATTTTTTCTGGCCAATATTTCTACAAAATCTGTATTACTTTTCTACCTGCCTACTTACCTGTCTACCATGCTATATATGTTTATACCATGATATGCACACAGAGGTATATTTAATTCCAATATATTAGCATTATCTGGGATTTTAATTTGCATTGTAATGAAAAATTCACATAGAGGGAAAATGTATCACAGGAAAATGTGATTCTTCACAATTTTGCAATTAACTCAGCTAACCTGGTCCTTAGACTAATATTGTTTCATACTAACTGCTTCTTAATTGTTAGATTCACCAATTATTTTAATATATTAAATATAAATGCATTAAAAATTTTAAGCAATAATTTCATTTTCTTTCTCTCTTTCCTTTCTTTCTTTCTTTCTTTCCTTTCTTTTTTTTGTTGTTTTTGACATGGTCTTGCTCTGTCACCCAGGCTCTGGTGTGCATGCAGTGATGTGATCATGGCTTACTGCAGCCTCTACCTCCTGAACCCAAACAATCCTCCTGTCTCATTCTCCCAAGTTTCTGAGACCACAGGCATGTGCCGCTGTGACCTGCTATTTTTTTTTTAACTTTTGTAGAGTCAGGATCTCCCTATGTTGCCCAGGCTGGTCTCAAATTCCTGGACTCAAGAGATCCTCCCCGCTTCGTCTTCCAATGTGCTGGGATTATAGGTGTGAGCCACTATGCCAGGGCTTAAGTCATATTTTCAGCCTGGCTTTAACTTAGACTCACATGAAATTCTCTGAGTTCTTATCCAAAATCATATACATAACTAGATTTTATTAAGCTTCTCTAGTCAGCACATGAATATATTATCAAGGTTATTAAGTGAAGGCATTTGCTCTGTGACCTCTCAGATAGCACCAAGAGAGATGAGAAGCTAGAAATAAACATAGCGACTATAACTTCCACTCTATCAAAGTCCACCTGTTAGACTGCCCAAACCAAATTCCAATCTACATTAAAAATGATTTAAAAACAATAAAATTTTAATGGGATTCTACCTGTGATAAATATTCTAAATAAAAAGGTAAATTTAAAGAAATAAATTTTAAAATGCAAAAAATAGAAGTATGACTTTGCTGATTTGGCTATTAATCAAAGGGTCTAAAAAATGCTTCCAAGCTGAACTGGCAAATAGTTCTTTATCCTTACCTCTCTTGCAATAAAATTATTTATTATGGGTAGGTATCAACTTCTCAGATCTTAAAAACTATAATATGATCCTTTATAATTCACTATATTAAATTTCCACTAGAAAAAGTATTCTCCCTGACTCTACCCGCTGTAATGGCATTGACTATTTATGGTCTTCCCTAATTATTGTGTCTATGGCTCTTAATATGCTGCTTAAAATAGAGAATATAGTAGAAGCACCATACATATTAGTTAAATGAATGAAGGAAAAGTTTCTCTTCTGTTCTTTTTGTCTTTTTTTGTTTCGAGACAAGAGTCTCACTCTGTCACCTAGGCTGGAGTGCAGTAGCGTGATCTCGGCTCACTGCAACCTCTGCCTTCTGGGTTCAAGCGATTCTTCTGCCTCTGCCTCCTGAGTTGCTGGGACTACAGGCACCCACCACCATGCCTGGCTACTTTTTGTATTTTTAGTAGAGATGGGGTTTCACCATACTGGCCAGGATGGCCTAGAACTCCTGACCACGTGATTCGCCCCTCTCCCCACAGCCTCCCAATGTGCTGGGATTACAGGCACACCGTGCCTGGACTCCTTCCTTTTTATCATGGACATACATATTAACATTCGTATTTACAATTACCTAACCAGACAAGAACTGCAAAATGTTAAATCTTCATTTTGTTATAAGATAAAATACTACTATCTATACTAAAGCTATATACTTTTTATCTCATGCTTTAAGCCAAGCATATTTATTTGACCTTGACCTTTAAAACACACTGTGCTATTAATAATTTTCATTCATGGTAATTGTTGTTATTAACTTTAAAACAATTTTATAGTATCAATCATGGGTAATAGCATACCTAATTGATGGGAGATGCTTTTCTAAAAAATGCTGTCGTGAAATTCATTTGATTGGACTAATTATCCTTATTTTCCTCCACCACTTTCATGTTAATTCTCACTTGACTGTAATGGCTATTACTGGTGAGAGAGGAACAGTTTAGCCGTGGAATCTTGCGCCAGGCTCAGCCAGTAGACTGCTAGAGAGTTCAGCAGATGGTTCAGTTTGCTTCACCAGTGAAATCTGTACTAGCAACCCCTCCCTTGCTTTTAATAATGGGGGAGACACACATCAGGAGAAGATTTCCACATGATACCTACGGGAAAGTGCTAACAGATTTCAGTTCCCCTGCTTCACTTCGTGCAGAATGGATGAGGAAGAGCAGTCAGCAGGACAAGGCAAAGAATCAATGACTTCAGCTCAATGTGTGATGATCTGGCATTCCTCACGTCCCATCTTTAACATTTGCTTCTTGACCTGACCTCCGCACAGCCCAAAGTTGAGGTTCTGGGCAGTTCAGTAGTTCAGTGGGTCAGCTCTCTTCAAGGGTCCTGCAGGGTCCCGCTGGGAGAGGCGTTCATTCAAGAGTTCTGAGAACAAGAGCCTTTTCATAACCTCAATTACTACAAGGTCAATATGCAACTGTGCATTTTCTGGTGGTACTTGGACGGCCTGGCAAGCAGCTGTGGCCCGAGAGCTGCTCTGAAACCAAGTTAAACTGTCATCAGTGTCTGCCTCTTAATGACAGCAGCAACACAGGATATTTTCTGATAATTGACTTTTTGAGCAACCAGACCTGGGATTTGACACTTGAACAAATAAAGCCTTGTCAGGATTAAACCCCCATTAGTAATTCATAAGAAATTTCTGTCAGGTTTGCATGTGTGGTTTTGATAGAACAAAAGAAAATTAATTTCCTGGCTAAAAGACCTCATCTGCTTTAACTTTATTCATATGTTTTACTTTTTTAAAAAAAGGGTATATTTTCAATAAATAAATGTATTGTCTGCCACAAGATGTATATGTAGGAATAGAAAATTATCATGAAGTTGATGCCTTTCTATCAATTGACTGAGTATGTCTCAGTGTCTTCAGTGCTCATATATTGAGTGAGATTTGCTGTAGGTCAAAATATGGTATACAAAGAGCATTACTATGAAATGAATCAAGTGGTCTGGTGAGATTTAAAACAATGTTCATCTTGGCAAAACCCAAGTTAGAGTGTTTCGAATCAAAAGTAGAAACTACAACAAATGGTTTAACTTAAAGTCTACTATATAGCAGATTAGGAAACTAAATGTATTGTAGTTACATCCATTTGAATGTCTATGACATATTATAAACATACACGCTTCATGAATTATAACCCTCTTTGATCTCTTCTACGAACCACAAGACCGTACTGACAGTTGCTTTAGTTTGATAGTTTTTTTTTTTTTTTTTTTTTTTTTAGGAAATCCATGAAGGCGCACAGAGATTCATATGCAATCTTTTTAAGATAATTTATTCTGATAAAAAAAGAGTTTTACCTAAGATAGTTTAAGAATTTAGAGACTTTTTCTAATGCTATTGTGGTTAATAAATGAGTGTCTCAAACTACTCAAAATATTTAGCAATACCTAATTGCTAAATATTTAAACTTTAGTACTACACAAATACAATAATTTCTTCTAGATTTCAGTATGCTGGCTTTTACACATTGTAATATTTAAGTATTTCTTCATTTATAAAAATTCTTGGGGTTTTTCATCCTTCTTTGCAATCTCCTTTGTAAATTGTATCTTGTTATCTCAATTATTTCTTGAAATTGAAGAATTCTACATAGACTAGGCTTATATACATATGCTCTAGCCCTAGTCCCACCTTTATGCTGGGCTATGACCCTAGTGACTAGAATAGTACCTGGCACATAGAAACATTTAAACAACATTTGTTAAGTGATTGAATATCTAACCTTTGGGATAAAAATAATAAAAAACAAAAACAATGACAGTGTTGCTGGCTAGCACAGATGGCAATTAAAACTCTGAGGTGTTATTGGGGATATTTGGAAAATTTCTAATAATAACATTATCTTAATAACTCCATGGGATTCACAGTGTAGGAGTCAATGGTCTGTCCTTCCAGGCTTATGTTGATCTGGTCATATTTATGAAAAATAGTTCTGACAATAAGAATATTTGTGTAGGCACAGAGCATTTCATAATTTTACTCAAATGTTTAGGTTTTTCAGATGTATAAATGTAATTTGGAAAAAAAATCGGTGAATGAGTTTGAATATCAGTTCATTTCATATCAATGAACTTTGGTCTTAATGGTAGATTATAGAATATATATCCGAATCCAACATAGGTCCCAAAATAGGACCTCGCTGTGATAGAACCTCAATGGCTATCTTTTAATCCATTGATTCTGCCAGTTAGCATGTATCACTTAGATATTTAAGGAAAAAATTGTTAGTTTTCTGTGTACTAGTTTCGTCATATGAATTACTTAGCTTAATCTCCACAACTACAGATGATAGATGAAATGAGAAAAGAAACTCACTTGTATTGATCACATTATAAGGGCTAATCACAGGGCTCTAGAAATTAGACAGATACAGAGAGAGAGAGGATGATAGAAAGATAATAGAGATATCGATTATTAGCAGATAGGAGATGGGAGATGAGCGATCGATGAGAACTAAGAGATTAGAGATGATGAATGATGGATGATTGGTAGACGATGGATGATTGATCAATAGATGATAGACATGTGACAGATGATAGATGGATGATAAATAGTAGATGGTAGATGGAGGATAAATAATAGATGGATAGAGTATAGATGGATAATACATAATAAATAGATAAATGGAACATAAGGTAGATTACAGATGAAAGGTAAATAGATTATAGATGAATAGATAATAGATGGATAATAGATTGATACATGAATGAGCGATAGGTGATTGATGGGTGATAGATAATAGTAGATAGAAACGAAAATATAGATAGATTGTGCAGTAAAGTAGGGAAGAGGGATAAAAAACTTGAAGAATGTTTCCTCACTGACTTCATGTCTGTTTGGAGATTAGAATTAAAGGAACAAAAGGTGACCTTGACCTCTTCTGGAGGAGTGACGTAAGCTAGGAGAGTGAGGGTAAAGTGATTAATTCAGGTCATATATCACAGCAGGTAAAGCAGCTCAGAATGACAAAGAGTCGCTTCTGTTGGCCAATGGTGGTGTAAAAGGTAGGACAGGGACTGTCTCATCCTGAGCAGGTAGAGCTCTGGGGGTCCCTCATTAACTGACTTACAATAATGTAAGATAAATCTCATAGTCTTTGTTTTGTAGATAAGACAACTAAAGCTGCACAAGATTAAAACCATGGCTAGTCCATGACTCAACTTAAAAACAAACCCTAAACAAATCTGATTGTAAAGTCTGAGGCCTTGAGGACCATTGACTAATGGAGGCTTATATCACTTGTAACAGGTGTGTGTGTGTGTGTGTGTGTGTGTGTGTGTGTGTGTGTGTAGTTTCTGCAGCAAGTATATGATTCTAAGAAGCAACTTAAATGAGCAGATGTTTTGGTCGGTTTTCTATTGCTGAATAACAACAAATCACCACACACTGAGTGACTTAACACAGCACACCTTTATTATCTCACAGGGTTCTAGGTCACCGTCTGTTGTGTGGTTCAGCTAGATTCTGTGTTGAGGGTCTCACTAGGCTGCAATCGAGGCAAAACCTGCATCTATGATCTCATGTGAGCCTCCCTGTCCTCTTTGCAGGCTCACTGGTGATTAATAGAAATTAGTATCCTGCCATCGCAGGACTGAGGCCCTCAGCCCCTGGAGCAAGCTTGCCCAATTCGCGGCCCACAGGCCACATGTGGCTCAACATGAATTCACAAACTTTCTAAGAACATTACAAAATTTATGCACGGACCTTTTTGTTTGTTTGTTTTAGTTCATCAGCTATTGTTAGTATATTTTATGTGTGGCCCAAGACAATTCCTCTTCTTCTATTGTGGCCCAGGGAAGCCAAAAGAGGACACCTCTGCCCTAGAGACTATCCACACACCAACGCAGTCTGTCTTCACAACCAGCAGAAGAATTTCTCTCACTTCTTTGGTCTCTGGATCCTTAACTCTCTTTTGAAGGACTTGCCTGATTAAGTCAGACCCAACAGGATAATATCTCTTTTACTTAACGTAAAGTCAACTGATTAGGGTCCTTAGTTAGAGCTACAAAATGTCTTCACCTTTGCCATATATTATATCTCCTAATATAATCAGGAGAGTCACATCTCTTTCCACCTTTGCCATATTCTCTTGATTGGAAGTGAGTTAAAACTCCTGCCCACACTCTAAGAGAGGGGATTATAGATGGGCATGACACATTGGGAGTTTGCTTAGAATTCTATGTAGGGGCCAGACACAGTGGCTCATGCTTGTAGTCCCAGCACTTTGGGAGGTCAAGACGCGTGGATCACCTAAGGTCAGGAGTTCGAGACCAGGCTGGCCAACATGGCGAAACCCTGTCTCTACTAAAAATACAAAAATTAGCCAGGCATGGTGCCGGGCGCCTGTAATCCCAGCTACTTGGAAGGCTGAGGCAGGAGAGTCGCTTGAACTTGGGAGGCAGAGGTTGCAGTCAGCTGAGATCACACCATTGCACTCTAGCCTAGGCGACAGAACGAGACTCCATCTCAAAAATTATAATAATAATTCTATGTAGGACAAGGTACACCATAACAAATAGGTTCTGCCACCTTCTATCAGACTCCGTCAAACTTCCATCACACTCTGTCAAACTTCTATGGCATCTGCCTGGTTCTCAAATAATTTGAGTTTATAGGACCATAGTTACTACTTTAATATGATAAAAGTATAACTAGATACCTGAATTTCTAAAATTAACAGCTCTTGAAGAAATATTGGTGATGTTTAGATATATCTATAGGAAGCTATTTATTCTTATCATCCATGATCTGGCAGTCGAAACAAAGTAGTGATCTGGTGAGTAGAAGGAAGAGATACTCACATTGTTTAAATAAACACGGGAATCATTTCTCCTTGTTACACTTTGGCGCTCAAAATGTAGCAACAATCCAGAAATACCCTTTCAACCCTTTCTACTCAAGGAAAGGACCTGAATGAGACAGAGACTGCATCTATTGGAAGTTTATTTGAAATGCAGCATCTCAGGCTCCATGGCAGTCCTACTGATTCAGAATTTTTTGTAACAAGACCCAGGTGATTGGTATGCACATTAATTGTTAAGAAGTACTATCTGGAAAATATCACATGAAGTTTACACATTGTCTGATAAATCTGTGTCATTTAACAGGCTTTCCTTTATTGTCTGATTTAAAATCAAATGTATGGCAAAGCTTTTCATGTTCCTTTTAAATATTTACCGGTATCTACATAAACATGCTTGACTAACTTTGGAATCGTAGAGGTGGGAAATCAGGAGAACAAAGTGATGAACATGTGTTTTGCTTCTTTTTTTTTTCTGCATCTTTCCATTTTGAACAAGGCACTCAGAGAAGCCACAACAACTCTTCTTCCTTCTTACTCCAAGCAGAGATAGATAAAATTTGGAGTTAGCAATAAAGTCAAACTGGAAATGCTATACTACCCAGAGGATAACAAGATGAATTAAGAAATATTTTCAGCCTGCGAAACTGGTCTTTCTAACTTCATTAGTAATTAGAAGAAAAAGAAGAAATGTAAGACAGCATAATAGCACACTTCCTCCTTAGCATGGCAAGGGATTCTACACTTCATAGAGATCAGAAAAGCTGTGAGTCACCTCTGATGTCGCACACTGCAATTATTTGAGATTATAATTCAAATGATTTTTTGCATTAATAAATTCCCCTAAAATTACAGAAAAAAATTTATAATAAATACATTACAGATTCAGAGCCTCTGTCCCTATAACCCACAAGTTTAATCTTAAATATTGAACAATAAAAGAAGATAGAGATATAACTTTCTTTAAAATTGTTCTTCCCACGTTTGATATTTCTCAAAGAAATTTTTGCTTTAATATCAATAAATAATAGTAAAAAATAATTCAACATAATGATTATATGTTCATTTTTATATTCTGAAAGGTGAATATACTCAAAATCAACTAAGCTCAACACAGTGCCACTGGGTATAATCAGTTATCTTTACTTGTTTGCTTTGCTTTAAGTTAATAGGGGTTATGAAGTCAGAGTGCCTTGAATGACAGCTCCGCCACTGATTGGCTGTGTCCTTGGGCAAATTACTCAAACTACTTCAGCCTCAATTTCATGGGGGCACAATATTAGTAAACCCTTAGCTAGTTATGATAATAAAATGTATAATTTATGTAAAGTGATTAGTGCAATGCCTGACGAATAGTAATTGCTCAATAAAAATAGCTGTTGTTCTTCTCATTATAGACTGTGAATATATGCCTTAAAACCTTATCTTCAATGACATTCACGATATTTTAAGACAAGAGCAGTTAGGGCCCTTTGTTCATCATCTTCAGCTGTGCCCAGAATGCCATTTAAGTCTATGTTGCCTATTAACAAATGTCCTGATGTTCATCCATCAGATGGAGCTCACGCAATTCCTACTTTCACAGTCTTGTGTTAATCAACATTTAAATTGTAATCAAGGTAATTATATCATTGCTGCATACTATCATTAATTTATTTCAATTTATTAATGAAATTTAAAAAGAAAATCACAAAATCAAAAAAGGATATTATTGAGCTGTAGTATTTTTGTCAATAGTGAGCAATGATTGCTATGAGTAACTTAGAAAAAATTAAATATAATTTCACAAGGATCTTCATATTACTATTCCTATATGAAATGTAAAAACAAACCAAGTTTTTCTAAATTTGCTCGGTCTTGTTTTGAAGAAATGTTGGCCTAGCCCAATAAGTGTTTATTATATTTAAACCACAATCTTAGTGCTATGATAGGTTTTAAGGACATAAGATAGAAGTGTAGGCATGCCCTAAAATATGTAAAGCCTACAGAAGATCAAATTAAATACATCAAACAACAGGGAAGACATGACAGAATCACTTTAAGAAACTCATTTTTGTTAACCACACCATTATGTGCTAAGTTTTATGGAGCAGACAGAAATTTATGAAACTGCAGAATAGAAAATCAATGAAAAGAGGACTGATCCTGGAAGGTGTCATATATTCACTCATTTTCTCACTTATTCAAGTATACATATATGCCACGTTAACCATTTAGAAGACCCTTGTCAGCTTGTAGAAGTAAAGGAGAAGCCAAAAATGTGATTTGTTTGTTAAGATTTAGCATCAGGAGCAAATACAATGAGGAAGGGTTGAGCATGTTTTGTTTCTGATTACAAGGGAGACACCCCTGAATAGAGAGTGTGTCCTGGAAAATTATATTGGATGCCCTATTTAGAATATATTGGATACTCATTTGTAGAAGTTCTATCAGCAACCGTTCCATGAAAATTACCCTCACCAACTCACCTGCCATCTCCCAACTCTGCTACTTCTCTAAGAGACTAGTGCAGAAATGTCAAGTCCAAATCTGGTTAACCTCTCGGAAGATGCAGAACCTGTAGCCTGATGTGGGGAATCACAATCACTGGCTCTACAGAATAACAATTACTTGAAGCTGGTGGCCATGTATTGCCTTTGTCAAGCAGAAAGATTTCTAAAGAAGCGGGCATGTCACTCCTGAATCATAAGAAGAGGTTTGTTCTCCAGCTTTGTACCAGCTCCATTCTTATTGAGTGTGGTTGTTTAGATCTTCTATTCACCACAAGTGGTATTTCAGTAGGAAACAGTTGTTTCTCTTGCATTTTACTTGAATCTTTTAAAGTTGTTTTATGGTTTTTGTAACCCAGGAATCTTGACTAGCACCAATACGCAGGGTGAAACCAAGTTATGAAAGCCAAGCAGATCAACTGTGTTTAGTTATGATAGGAAATGACACCATCAAAGGTTTTGAATCGGAACCTGAAGTGATCAAAGTGGTTTCAAGAAAAAGGAATCTAACAGCAGTACTCAGGATCAATTAGATGATCCTGGAATTGTGTAAGCCAGCTCAGAAGTTTACTGAGTATGTGGAGAATCGGATTTGAAAAATTTCCATATATCTAAATAAAATTAATACTATTATAGAAAAGACTTAATCAGATATATTGAAATTTTATTAAGTTCCAAGCACTGTCCTTACTAAATACTTTCCATTTATTACTGCATTTTATTTTTCAATATTTCAAGACAGGCAGTATTACCCTTTTGTGTTAGAAAAATTAAATAAGTTTTGCAAGAGCAAACATCTGGTTTAACTTTTCAGCTGGGATTTACACCTAACTCTATATGACATCAAGCACGGTGCTTCTTTACTTTCCAGCAGTTTAAGAGAATAGGCATTATTTGAACATACATCTTATATCACATCTCACTGAGTTAAAAGCTATGCATGTAACAGTGAATGATCCTGGTAGTCTGAGAAGTTCATATCAAGTGCAACATTTTTGTAAATAACATTAGTTAAAAGATCTTGTATAATGTTTTTTATTCCTTTAAGGTAAAACAATAGAGTGGTTCTTTCTTGACTCAAATAACTTCATGTGTAACTGTCACAGGTAATTATCAGATTTCTAAAGTAGAATAGCATTGACCAATAGAAACACTTAAGTATTCTTATTTTAGAAGTGTTTCTTAAAATATCAGAAGACCACAACGTGGGGCCAGCAGTGTAGGAAAGCAGATACTCAGACCGATAACCTGAGGATTCCAGTTCTGGAGAAGATAGCAAACCAACAATGGCTGCTTGAATTGTCTCTGGAAAGGTCACAAAAAAGAGAAGGTATGTGGGTGCGTCCCAGAACCTCGCATGACTTCCTATGGAAAAGCCATTAGAAACCAAAAGTGAAAGGAGTCCAAAGTGTGCGACGGGCATGTGTGGAGAGGAGTGGGCAGGAGAGTTAATACTTAGGAGAAGTGGGTATGAGCAATTGAGTACAAGAGGGTTCACAGATACGAACAGCCCTGTGTTCGCTCTCCACATTGACCGGAGAGGAAGTCACCTTCACAAGGTAGCAATATAATAGCCGAGAGACAGTAGCACAAGTGACAGCATAATAAATCAGTCTGGAAACCCCATTTGGATAGAGAATGAATAGAAAAGAAAGACAACATCCACCATCCTTCTTTCCTAAATTGCGGGAGGCTTTTCTTTAGAAAGCCCAGGATGGAGATTAGATAGTAGGATATTGAGGGACACAGGAAACACATAGGTATCTTTGTGAGAAGAGAGGAAGCAGAATAGCCAAGCCCGTAAATGTCACACCAGAAGCTTTCTTTCACAATGGACATTTCTACACTTCCATTCTGGCCAGTCCGTAACTGGATCCTGGATTTTGATCACTCCTGTGTGTACCCAACAGCATAAATAGCAGTAGAAACTTCACAACAATATGAGCTTAAAAGAAAAATTTATAAGGCTTCTATGGCATATATGCAACATAAAAGAGAAACCCAAAATAGACAACCTATAGGAGAGAAAGCATAACTAATGGACATGATAAATTACAAATTAAATAGTAAAACCCAATAATATATTTGAATAAATAGAAATTGAGATTGACAATGTGAAACAAAAAGTATTCATGAAGAACCAACAAAACCGTATGATACGTATGTAACTTCAAATAAAAAACTCAATAGATGGGATAAATAACAAAATAGGCCAAGGGTTTGAATTAATAAGGCAAAAAACTGGGGGTAGACTAAAGAGCCTAGCAGATATATGGACAATGAGTTTAAAATCTAAAGAAGATGTCCTGACATCTGCAAAATAGAAATCTCAAAATTAAGAACATAAAAGCCTTAGAGGAACACAGATTTGAAAAATTGAGTGAAGATTTTCTAGTATGTAAGTTACCAATTAAAAAGTCACCCACAGCACTATATACAAATGAATGGACCCACAGCACTACATATAAATGAATGGACCCATAGCACTACATATAAAACGCCAAGCAAAAACACACCTCACACATTTAAATAAATTTTTTAAATATCAGAAGCAAAGAAATGAATCTTCCAGAGTGAAACAGCAGATTGTGGACCAAGATCTAGGAATCAAATGGACACGGGTCCTATCAACAGCAACACCATATGCAAGATGAAGATAGCCCCAAATACTGAAGACAAGGAATGTGGAGCTCAACGTTTTATAACCAGCTAAATTTATATTTAAAGGAAAAGGTAAAATATATATTTCAGCATAAAATAATCAGACTTTTAAACATAAAGACTACATTTAGAATAAATAATGAGGAACTAATACTCCATCAAGAAGGGAAATAAATCCAAGAGTAAGCCCCAAGAGGGCTGTCTCCACCTAATAGTCATCCAATATTTTGAAAACCAAACGCATCCTCTCTTAAACTGTAACCCAGGTGATCCTTCTTGCACTAATTTGTATCACTATTATGGTGAACAACTGAAAGCATGGGCCCCATCTTAATCTACTGCCTTCTCTGTTTCCCTCATATTCAGTCAGCAAATCCTGCTATTACTGGTGAAAGGTCTTGACCATGCATCATCCAGGTTCTTGGCGTTTTGAACAAAGACACACAACAAAGCATGAAAGAATGAAGCAATGAAAGCATAGATTTATTGAAATAAAAGTACACTCACAGAATGGGAGCAGACTGGAGCAAGCAGTTCAAGAGCACGGGTTACAGAATTTTCTGGGGTTTAAATACCTTCTAGAGGTTTCCCATTAGTTACTTGGTTACACCCTAAGTAAATGAACACTAGGCCTGTGACTACTCTGACTGGTTGTGAGGGGACCAATCAGAGGCTGAAGTGAAGTTAGAAATTTTCACCCTGATGGGTGCTGACGAGTTGATGGGTGCAGCACACCAACATGGCACAAGTATACATATGTAACAAACCTGCACGTTATGCACATGTACCCTAGAACTTAAAGTATAATAATAATAATAATAATTAATAAATAAATAAATAAAAAGAAAAAAAAAAAAGAAATTTTCACCCTATGCAGACGAAGACTAGGCCTGCAACCAATCTGATTGGTTGCTGGAGAAGACCAATCAGAAGCTAAAGTGAAGTTATGAAGTTACACATGAAGACTTGGCCCACGACCGGTCTGATTGGTTTCAGGAGGGGACTAATCAAAGGTACTGTCCATTTTTCATCTGCTAGGCAGTGCAAAAGGAGTAGCCTCTGATCTTTTTGTTACTTTGATGTGGAGAGGTGAGTTTTCCCTTTTGATTCAGTTCTAGAAAGTCAGCATGAATCAGCCTCAGGTTCCCTGCCTCCAAACCCTGTTCTCCTGCGTCACTGCCACTTGTTAAATTTTAATAACCAGTATCTCTTACATGAATTTGGGGTTACTTTATTCCACCCTTTTTTAAACTGCCTGATTTATTTTTGCCTACATGACATTTGATGCTTAAAAGGATTACCCCAAATGAACAAATACAATCTTTTAAAAGTGATCACTTTGCACCAGCCATGCCGTGACCTCCTTTTGTGTCCCTGTTGGCTGGCTCTCTTCTTATGCTGAATCTCAGAGCAGACAACAGCTTCTTCTCCAGCTTGGCTTTTGTTAACCCTCCCCTGCTGCTTGGCGTGGGGTTCATTTCAATTTCTATAAGGACCCCTTACACCCTGTGATGGCATTATTGTTCCACCATACACTGAAAAGGGCTTATTTTTCTATCTTTTCAATGAGATCCCCAAGCAACTTGAAGGCAGTAATTGTCTTTGTTACTATAACACGAGCATTTGGTCTACGTCCCACTGCTCACTATGCAGAATCACTACGACAATGAGTATTACTAGAGATGAAGATTTTAATTGGGTGCTACAGCTAAAGAGATGGGAGATCAGACTCACATACATCTCACTGACTGACTAAAATTAGGGGTTTATAAAGCAGGAAGACATGTAACCATGTGTAGGAAAAGGAATTAGGGAGTGATAAGGAAGAGGACTTGGTCAACAGAAAGCAGGAGGTCCAATAGGCAATCATGATGGATGAGAGGCCTGGTGTCTCACTGTTCAGATGCAGTGATCTGGTACCTTCTAGCTCCTTGATACTACCTGGGAGGGCTGATGGTTGGTTTCCCCACAAAGGAACTCAGATAAAACAAATGTAACTTTTTCAAGTTTCAAGACTGAGAGGGTCAGTTTCTATGTTCATTTTAAATAAATTATAAACATTAGTTTTATGGAACAGTCAGGTTGATTTTATCTTCTTGTTAACTATTTATATTTATTGAATCACTGAAAAAAATGAATGAATAAATAAATGGAGGAAAACTGGGAATTCTATGAGATCTAATTTAAATGCCTACTCTATGGTAAACATGATTAGTTTATATAATTATTTGTCACTTCATGTTTTTCTCATTTAAAAAACAGGAATGGTAAATTCTATAGCAGAATTTTGTTGTGAGTTTAGTCAAATTCAACAAATATAGTGCTGATGTAAAAGCACTCAGCACAATGTCTGCCATATAATAGTTATGCAACATAGCTTCCTCCTTCAAGAAACCAATACCATTTAAGAGCTCCTAGATGCAAACTGTTATTCTAGGAGATACAGATCAGTTATTGACAAAAAATAACCAGATAACAAATTTACAGTTTAGTAAAGTTTTTTTTGTTTTTGTTTTTTGATTAAGTCTTGCTCTGTAGCCCAGGCTGAAGTGCAGCAGTGCCATCTCGGCTCACCACATCCTCCGCCTCCTGGGTTCAAGCGATTTTCCTGCTTCTGCCTCCCAAGTAGCTGGGATTACAGGTATGTGCCACTGCACCTGGCTAATTTTTTGTATTTTTAGTAGAGATGGGGTTTCACCATATTGGCCAGGCTGGTCTTGAATTCCCAACCTCAGGTAATCCGCCTGCCTCGGCCTCCCAAAGTACAAGGATTCCAGGCGTGATCCACCGCGCCCAGGCTAGTAAAGTCTTAATACCTTATATTTATTATTCTAGATTGAAAAACACTCATGTTTCCTACACTAAGAAGCGCTATCTAGAATGCAAATCCTAGATATTTCAGTATCACTCAAAGCACTGAAAGCAATACAGATTCCCCAGTTTCACCTGTACTCACTATCATGTGTGAGTTTCTATGGTAGGTACTGGAGACACGCCAATTGAGGGTGTCTTAACAATGGCACTGTTGACATTTGGGACTGGATACTTCGTTGTGAAGGATTGTCCTATGTCCTGTAGGGTACTTAGCAGCATCTATGGTCTCCGTACACTAGATACCAGCACTGCATCTCTGTCTCCCACCCGGGGTTGTGACAGCCAAACACGTCCTCAGGTATTGCCAAATGTTTCCTGGGACAAAATTACCCTCAGGTAAGAACCACTGGATTAAAAGGGATTGCCTCTCTACTGGACATTTTTCATGATCATCCTATGAAATTTCACATAAGGCCGGGCGCGGTGGCTCACGCCTGTAATCCCAGCACTCTGGGAGGCCAAGGCGGGCAGATCATGAGGTCAGGAGATCGAAACCATCTGGCTAACACAATGAAACCCCGTCTCTACTAAAAAATACAAAACATTAGCCAGGCCTAGTGGCGGGCGCCTGTAGTCCCAGCTACTCGGGAGGCTGAGGCAGGAGAATGGCGTAAACCCGGGAGGCGGAGCTTGCGGTGAGCCGAAATCGCGCAGCTGCACTCCAGCCTGGGGGACAGAGCGAGACTCCGTCTCAAAAAAAAAAAAAAAAAAAAAAGAAAGAAAGAAATTTCACATCATCACAGCTCAGCTCAGCATTCCCTACTTTATGGCTCTTTTCCCCTTAATGTAGAAGCCGTAAACTTGATTTTCTGGCTTCTCTTGAAACATGGCCATGCGCATGTGACCTGGGCTGCACTAGTAAGAGGACCAAGCACAGGACTGGGGTTCTGAGCAGGAGAAGTCTGGAAAGCAGCCTTTTGGTGGAATCCACTTTCCATCAAGGGTGATGCGGAGGGTTCGCACTTAGGGAGCAGTGATGGTGCCTGGTACTTGGGGCAGCTTTGATGCAAGCTGCAGTGTCTGTAGCAGCCACGTAGTTATTGTGGAAGCATCTTGCCTCACGTTTAGGATATTTCTTCTGGCTCTGGACACTTTAAGCACTATCTTAACGGACTCCCTCAACTGAACCACACAGCATAAAAATGATATGAAGGATTATTTTCTCAATTCTCCCAAGGATAATAGATAATAGTACCATTCCACATGCATAGGAAGGAAGTTCACTCATTATATTCAACGGGTGCTTTATAGGATTAGGCCATAATTGTCACATTGAAAATGGGTTGAGAAAAAGAAATACCTTTTCTGCTAAAGCTATCTATTGTGATTGCTTTTTGCAACTAAAAGTGCTTACTGCTAATAGCCCTCAATTGAAGGAGCAGAACAACTTTGAAATGGATGTGATTTTCTTTAACATGAAGACATATGGCTCAGTGATGAATAATTTGCCTATTCCTTATGTTTAGGTATTTCACTAAGTGCTTTTATGAGGATAATATAAGAAAAGATCTTCTAGGGCTTTGTCCTCCTACATTTTATTATTCTTCAATCTTTAAGATGAACTCATCCAGTACTGGCTACCTAATTTGCAGGGACCAATGCAAAGTAAAATGCAAGGCACTCTATTGGAAAACTAAGAATTTAAGAAGGCAACAACAGAACCTTGTAATAAACGTAGGATCCTTCTGGGCACAAGGCTGCAGAACTGCTCAGATTACACTCCTAGGAAGCCAGTCCTGTCCTCATGAGTTAAACAAGTAACAGATAACAGACCCCCGTTTACACAGGAGAAACAAACAAGACTCCAAAACTTCACTGGTTGTCTTACGGCCTTTTATGAAAGAAATCCTGATGGTTTATTACTCAGCACATCAATGCTAAGTAAAACGTACCCCCAGAAACGCCAATGGTCCACCATCTTTGATTCCAAAAGAAGACAAATAGATTGTAGTGGTTATTTAGTGTTGGAATGGCACATTGAGATTATTAAATATGTACAAATGCCCTAAAAATGGAAGAGGTGAAAAATATAAAAAGCCTAAACTTGAATTATACAGGTGAAAAGATACTGACTGCATAATATAATTTATTGATGTCACTACAACTAGCAATCAATATATTATTTATTATAAAAATAATAAATGTGCCTTGTATACTGAATAGATTCCATGAGCTGAATAGACTCAATGAGGCAGTAGTTTACTCAATCAGCCTGCATCATGTTTTGAATATTGTTCCTGTATGAAGACCCTTCAAGAATGATTCTCCTTTTTTAAATGAATTCTCCAACTGAAACACACAATATTTATCACAATACTTACCATTCAGTTTCCATTCGCCATATTCCAGTTCTAATGCAGGAGGAAATCATTATTAAGATAATTCTAATGAGCCCAGCCCTATAGTTTATCATATGCCAATGTAATATTAATATTATCATGTGTAGCTACTAAAATATGTAAGTGAACATTCCCAAGGAATTGGGAGATTTTTTAACATTAAAGAACATAGCGTGGGCTGGGCACAGTGGCTCACGCCTGTAATTCAAGCACTTTGGGAGGCTAAGTCAGGCACATCATCTGAGGTCAGGA
Organism: Macaca mulatta; assembly: GCF_049350105.2. Classification (NCBI taxonomy): domain Eukaryota; kingdom Metazoa; phylum Chordata; class Mammalia; order Primates; family Cercopithecidae; genus Macaca; species Macaca mulatta. Next base: position 99,178,679 of record NC_133422.1, on the reverse strand, counting down.
GTTGGAAACCATCCTGGCCAAAATGGTGAAATCCCGTCTCCACTAAAAATTCAAAAACTTAGCTGGGCGTGGTGGCAGCTGTAATCCCAGCTACTCGGGAGGCTGAGGCAACAGAATCACTTGGCAGAGGTTACAGTGAGCTGAGATCGCGCCATTGCACTCCAGCCTGGGCTACAAGAGCGAGAGTCTGCCTCAAAAAAAAAAAAAAAAAAAAAAAGCATTGAGTGATCTGTAACTTTTGGGCGATACAATAATTATATCATAATTTTATCAGTTTTTTTTAATTAGAAGAGGAAATTGACTTAAGTTGCAAATAAAAACATATTTTAGACATTTCTTTGAATACAGGACTCTAAGAAGAAATGATTTATGTTGTTTTACAATGACATATTCACTTTACAAATCATCCAGCATTGGTGAATACCTTGCAAAATAAAGTAACTTTAAGTATGTTCACTTATTCATGTATTACCTATTCTATAACGCAGTACTTGTGTTTTACTTGCATTTTATTGTTGACTAAAATACTATAATACATATTTAATAATATGTATAAACATTGTATGACTATCACACTTGTGATATTAAAATGTCTTACACTGTTTATAGAGCAACATGTAATGATGGGATTATATCAATTTATCCTACAATTATATTGTGGTAAGTGATTATTCTGCCACTGCAACTCATATCATGCAACACTAAATACTTTTTTGGTAACAGTAATTTGCAGGCACTTCTATGGTTTTTCTGTGGGTGTAGGGAAGAATTCATTAGATAATGGAATCTATTAGATAATGGAGATATATATATATGTAACTTTATATATATATATATATACACACACACACACACACACACACACTTAAAGCCAGTACAATTTTTTGGTATGTATATTATATATTCATATATATGTATATTAAATATATATTATATATAGATACACACACACATACACACAATGAATCAGGAATGAGTGTGAAAAAGACAATAAAGCCAAAAACCTGGTCCTTCTCAGTTAATTTATCTCAAGTTTATCATTAAAAACATTTATTTAGGTGCTTCCTTAAGGTCCTACTTCCGGCTATCCTGATTCAGTAGTTTGGATGGATGCAAAGAAGTTTTCATTTCTATTAAGACCTCCAAGAGACTCTAATGCTGAGAGTCTGCTCCTTATGCTAGGAAAATGAATTCGTTCTGGAATAGATGAAGAGTCATAGAAAGAACAAAGGAACAAACAAAGGCCGTGGGGAGCACATCTGCCCTGGGAATCCTGCTTGTCCGTGTGTGCCTCGTGGCCCCTGTAACCACACTTGGTCATTGATGGGCTGCATAATCAATAGTGACCCTGTTATACTATATTGTCATTGTTCTATGTTTCAATATACTTAGATACACAAATATGTCTTAATGTTTAGGTTTTCTACGTTTATGCTTAAATATAAACCTTTTCTGTTTAAATATACTTGGATAAACAAATACTATTGTGTTACAATTGCCTATAGCATTCAGTGTGGTAACATGCTGTATAGGTCTATAGCCCAGGAGCAATAGACCATACCATATATCCTGGATGTGCAGTAGGATATACAATCCAGGTTTCTGTAAGTCCACGCTGTGTTGTTCATGCAGTGAAAAAATCACCTAATGAGGTTATATCTCAGAATGTGTTCCCGTCATTAAGTGGCATATGACTATGTGTGTGCATATGGCTTGAACATTTTTAAATCAGATAATTAGGAAACCTTGTTATCTTTCATTACAATTTCTCTAAACTGAGGCAAACTTCATAAAATATTTGAGGATTTTTTTCACAAGCACAAGTACTGATGAGACCACAATATAAAGGTATTATGAATCAATCAGTCCTCTTGTTTTACAATGAAATATATATATATAAAATCTACATATAAAATATATAAAATATATATAATATATATAAATGTATATAAATAAACACACCCACACTTGTGTTATATGTGTGTGTATGTATACATACACACATGGGGAGAGAGAGAAAGTAGAAAGATGTCTACATTTATTTTGTAGCAAGAAAACTACTAGAGATTTTTTGTATTTGGAAAGCCTTGTATTGGATGGCACATGGAATAGAAAATAAGATAAGAGAATGAGCTAGACTACTTGCATAGCAGGAGTTATTTTGTTGCTGTTGATAATATTACTCTCTGTATTAATAAGAGTAAGGCAGGACGACTACTCATGCTCCTACTACAGAAAATTTCCCAGAAATTTTCCTTTCCTTAGTAGAGACTTAGAATGCAGTGATCAATGCTGTTTGTGGGTGATGGGGGAAGCAGGAGAGAGAGCAAACACACAGGAGGCAACTTCTTCAGATCAAAAACAGAAAGCAAATCAGGCTGAGGTTAACTCGCCATGAAGACGGTAGATGTGAAAAATCATGTGATCAAGTATTGGAGTGAGAGCGATGTGGGGGAGCAGGATGAAGCTGTTGAGGCAGCTAGGATCAGGAGATCAGGTGCAGATTAGGGGTGGAGACCTTATTCTCACTCAAGGTCTCATTCTAGCCCGAATCTACATTCCAGTCTAAAGCACTATTGATTCATGTTACCTCTAGGTTGTGGTGTCACCAGTACATATGCCTGGGGGGGAAAAAAAAAAAAACTCAAATACTTTATAAGGTTTCCTTTAGTTTAGAAAATTGGTAATGAAAGGTAACATATAGCTTCTTGTCCTTTTCAAGAGGATTATCTGATACAAAAAATACAAGGTATAAGAACTGATTACAGAAAACAGCATAAGTTTTTCTTTTCTTAGCTACTTGATTTTCTTTCCTTAGCTATTTGATTGTTTGCACAATGAATTTATGTAGCTTTAATTTTAGCTTAAAAGTACACAATACAACAGTTTTGTGCAAAGGATAAGAACCCTGCAAAGAATAATGATTCCAAAGAATAATCTGGTTTGGGGTTTTTGCTTTTTCTGTTAGCTGGTAATATTTTTTTCTCTTTGGTTGACAATTTTCAAGATAGATACAGAAAAGACAATACACCTGAGTGAGAAAGCTGTGAGAGTTGACTCTTCAAATTCTGCTAAATATAAATAACTCAGGCTTTACTCCACATTTCTGACATCAGCAGGTCCTCTTGAGTGAATTATTACTTGAGATTTTACTCTCAGTCATTTTTCTTTGTATCTATTTGATTTACTTTGCACTTCATCATTACAATTTTGAGATTTTTAAACAGCAATACTGGAAAATCAGGGCATCCAGAGTGCTTCTTTATATTTGAGTAAAAATTTGGGCTGTGTATTAAAGCAATTCTAAACAAAGCAGTGGAGAAAATTCTGAAATAAATTACCTCATTCTTTTTGTTCTGTTTAAAGCTATTCGACTCCGCTATTAGATTGTTCAAGAAAATACATTTGGTAAACAAGTGTTGCCCCAGAAGGCAGGCTATGCAGATACTGATTATTTCTCCAGCACCTTAACTACAAATTCAATAAACGCTTAGCATAGCTCACCTCACTGCTGAGTATACTGAAATGCAAACGGAACTCCAGGGTATTGCCGAGGATATTGAAGGACACCTGATGCCATTTACTCATCATTTATCTTCTTTAGTGTCTAAAATCTGTGATTTTTGGAGAATCACTTTTTTGAAAAGTTCAGTAGTTGTGTTAAGGTCATAGGATTCCCTTTTCATATTGCTTGTCAGTAGAAGCCAATTTTCAAGTTCAGGTAGAGCTATTTTTCTCTATTTCAGTTTTTTATGTTGATTACTTGTCCTCCTTCTCTTTTTAGAGTTAGCCATATCTGGAATCTCCAAAAAAAGAAATCATCATTTCTTTTTTTTTTTTTTTTTTTTTTGAGATGGAGTCTCGCTCTGCCACCCAGGCTGGAGTGCAGTGACCGGATCTCGGCTCACTGCAAGCTCCGACTCCCAGGTTCCCGCCATTCTCCTGCCTCAGCCTCCCGAGTAGCCGGGACTACAGGCGCCCGCCACCTCGCCTGGGTAGTTTTTTGTATTGTTTAGTAGAGACGGGGTTTCACCGTGTTAGGCAGGATGGTCTCAATCTCCTGACCTCGTGATCCGCCTGTCTCGGCCTCCCAAAGTACTGGGATTACAGGCTTGAGCCACCAAGCCCGGCCAGAAATCATCATTTCTATGTCTCAGGCAAGAATGGCTCAGGAGGCAAATCAACTGCAGGTGGTTAGAATGCCTAAGTGTTTGAGATCTTGATAGAAAATAGGTCACAAACACGATCCTGTCATATCTTCCACCCCAACCTCTGATGAAGTGGAAACAGTCACATCAACATCAGTCAATAACATTGTGTGAACCATGGAAAGAAACACTCTCCTGTCTATATTTGCTTATCCATGACTACTGTCTGCTTAGATAACTGGGTATTTTCCAAATGCCAGTGGAAATATAGTCAATAACACACACCTCAGTCTGTGAATTCTGTGACATAAAATGTCTTCAGCAACTTTTTACATACAATTACAAATGACTGCTGATGTAGTTAAGAGGTAATAATTAGACCTCATTGGGAAGGAGGTTGCTCAGAATCATTAAATAGCTAAATCCCCAGAACGCAAAAGGTCCGTGGACAATCGTCATGACATTCATATTCTCGCTCAAAGATTCTCACATGTGCACACACGCGCGCGCGCGCACACACACACACACACAGAGGAACTGACAAATGTTTCCTAAAATGAGAACTATAATTACAATCTAGGAGCATAAGAGACTCTAAAACTAAGTTTCATGGAAGTAAGTTTTCATGATGTTTCTAATTACCTAAGATGACAATTTTTCAGGTACCATGCATCTGAATTCACTGTGCTTTTGAAGCAGAATGGTAAGGGTTTGTTCATAATTACAGCGCTCTGTGGTTGTCTACTGACTGTTAAGATGACCCTTGATAATCTTGAAATTTGCATTGTGTTTGCTTAATATACTAGACATTTAATTGCAATTTTCCCTAAGGGAGCTGTTTTCTACCCCGTAGGAGAATACCATTTTTGCAGAAATCGGAGAAGTTGAAGAAAGGAAAAGGCAAGGGAAGGACTTGGTTTGTCAACAGTGAGAATTTAAAAAGATGTTATCGTTTTTGCTTTGGATCTCCCTGTCTCCCCCTCCCCCGCCTAACTCTACTCTCTTCCCCATCCACTCTCCTCTTCCATTTCTTTCCTCCTTTTCTTTTCTCCTCCTCTTTCTCATTCTCTTCCCTTCCTTTTCTTTCTCCTTCTTTTCCTTCTTCATGCTCAACAAAACATCTAACCACCAGTTTCCAGGTTGGATGCAACCTTCAGATAAAAATACGTTGAAATTTAGGACCCCCCCCCAATTTTTAATTCAGTATTTTTGAAAGATCAAATTTTTAAACTATTATTGACATTGTTGAGTTTGAAAAACAATTTTTTTTCCTTAATAAGAGTCACCAAACTCTTGGTTAAAATCTTTAATTAATACTAAAATTATTTTTTCAAGACATACATATTTCTTACGAAATAATTTATAAAATACCTTGAGACTGAACGATTCTTTTCCTAATAGGTGCTTAATAAATATTTGCTAGCCAAGAGGAATTCTATTTATTTATTTTGAAATGAACTTTCGCTGTTGTTCCCCAGGTTGGAGTGTGATGGCATGATCTCGGCTCACTGCAACATTTGCCTCCCAGGTTCAAGCAATTCTCTTGCCTCAGCCTTCTGAGTAGCTGGGGTTACAGGCACCTGTCATCATGCCCGGCTAATTTTTGTACTTTTAGTAGAGATGGGGTTTCACCATGTTGGCCAGGCTGGTCTCGAACTCCTGACCTCAGGTGATCTGCCCGCCTCGGCCTCCTAAAGTGCTGGGATTATAGGCATGAGCCACCACGCCCAGTCTGAGGAATTCTTCTTAAATGTTATTCATTCTGTTACTCTGTTGCTGAGTGCATCAAATGCTCTGATAATCCCAGAGGTAATCTGGCAGTGTGGACGGTAAGAATTTATAGGGGGTGACGTTCAGCCCTTCTTGGGTAGGAGGTAGCTCAGAATTTTTTGACTGCTGAATCACCTGAATTTAATTAATTGGCTAAAATCTATAAAGTGGAATGTGCTTAACTTTTTTTTTTTTTTTTTTTTTTTGAGAAGGATTATTGCTCTGTCTCTCAGGCTGGAGTGCAGTGGCACAATCTGTGCTCACCACAACCTCCACCTCCTGGGTTCAAATGATTCTCCTGCCTCAGCCTCCCAAGTAGCTGGGATTACAGGTGTGCACCACCATGCCTGGCTCAGTTTTGGGTTTTTTTTTTTTTTTTTTTGTATTTTTTAGTAGAGATGGGGGTGTCACCATGTTGGCAGGCTGGTCTTGAACTCCAGACCTCTGGTAATCCACCCACCTTGGCCTCCCAAAGTGCTGGGATTACAGGCATGAGCCACCGCGCCCAGCCGCTTTACTTTTGATGACACAATTTTACTTGTGGGATTGAATCATGGAAAAATACACAGAGGCATTCAAACACAGACACATGCATGTATATCCATATGTGGGAATGTTTAATGAAGTATTCTTTGTAATTAATTATTGAGGAAAAAGTTCATTTTCAAACCATAAATTATCTGTGGAATTGAAATGGGAGAGTTCCCTGATCCCCTTTGCAAGACATGCGACAGAGCTGTGGCTCACCTGTTCGGTCACCTTGCTGCTCAAACCCCTATTGGGAGAAGGAGCATGCAGAGGGGGAGGTGCAGAGTCCAGGGCCAGTGGTTTGGGGTTCAGCCCCATGCTAGTGTCTAGGGGTGTGTGCCTGTAACCCCAATGTTATAAAGCTCCTTCAGCTTTTCCATTCACGGACAGCTTGAGTGTTAAGCAGCTCCATGGACCCTCTGTCTTTTTGCAAGGGCAGAGGGCCAATGTGACAGCCTTCTGTATCCTGAGCTCTTGCCCATCGTCATGGAAGAACTGGGTTGCACGTGGGCTTCCAGGATGAATTTGAGGTTTTGTTGAGTGGTGGAGGTGGCTTTCAGCATGATGGATGGGGAGCTGGAAGGTGGGGAGGGAGCGGGAAGGTGGTCTTCCCCTGGAGTCAGGTTCGCCCAGGCAAACAGCTCTTGGCCTCCAGATGTTCCTCCTCTTCTCTCTTTCTCTGACATGTCATTCTGCCTTCCTTCTGCCGATCTGCCAGCTTGCTGGTCTGCTTCTGGAGCCTGGGGTTCGGGGATTATGTGGGTGCAGTACAGGGGGTGTGGCAGGCCAAAAGGCAACTTTTGGGGCACAAAAATAGGAATGCCTGTTCCCATTTAGGGCTATGGGTCTTCAACCTTGAGGGTGAGGCCTTTGCTAGAGAACCACCTCTTCTACCCAGTATTTCCCTGTCTTCTGTCCATATCAGAATCACCTATACAATACAGTCTATGCAACTGATAAAAGTTACATTTCATCCATATTTCATCTATTTAGGGTTTTGGTTTTTTTTTAAGAAAACAATGTTCCTAATTATTAACATTAAGAGCAGGCTAAAGAATGTAAAATACGTGTATGTGTATGTGTATAAAAAACCCCTGTAGGACATAAATCACGATGACGGTGGTAATTGTATCCAAAGAGTAAAATTCCTGGTGATTTTAATATTCTCTTAGCACTTTCCTATTCTCCAGACTTTTTTGCATGCACTATTAATATTTTTCTAATGAGAAAAATATATAAAAATATCTGAGAACTGAATTATAATACATTAGATATGCTGTTATATATTCTTGTAAAAATGGTCATGGTAAATAATATAAAACTACTAAATCTTTTTCACTGAAAATTCTAACTTTAATTTTAGCTTCTTATTGTTGTAACAAAAGTCTCTACATTGATTTTAACTTTCGTTAACTTGTAAGTACAAATATAAAAAATTAGTCAAATTTCTCAATGTGTTCCAATCTTTCACCTGTGATGGATACAAATGGTTCTGAGTTGTTGGTCCAGTATCTGATTTGTTGGACCACCATCCAATATGGTCCAAGGGGATCATCAAATTAGGATAGTTTCTTTCATGAAGTAACAATTGTATAATCTTTTTAAAGAGCATATTCACAAGGAAGATAATTACATGTAAAACCGTGGTCCCTTAAGGATAAAGTGAAGATGTTTTAGGTGGTACAAGAAGGAGAAGGACTCATTTGAAAAATTTGGCAATGGAAATGTTTTTCAAGAAAACTAAATCATAATAACTCATAATGGGTAGAGCTGTCAAAACATAATGCAGTCTCTAAACAGAATGTTGGACAGCTCAAATTTAATTATTTTAACCTAGATTTTAAAGTCCTATAATAGAAGCCAATGTTGCAGCAAGCCAAGGATGGTCATGGTTGAGTAATAAATCGTTTTGATCTCTAATGTCAACAAACACTTAAACTAGGGGATGGTCCAGCAAAGTGGTATGTTGCGTGAGGAGATAATTTAAAAGTCTTGATGACAAATAGTTTTTCTTCAATGAATAAGATAAGGGTAGGAATTGCCCAGGTGCTAGTTATGTAAAGGCTGGAAAGTTAAAAAATGTTTTCTTGATTCAATTTACCATCTAGCATTATATCTTCTCTACCACTGCCCCTGATGAGGAATATACTAAGTGGGGCAATCAGGGTAGTAATTCTTTATATTTTTAAATTTAATTGTTTCCTCCTTCCTTCCCTCTGTGTCTCTCTCCACCTCCCTCCCTCTCTGCCCCTCCACCTCTACCTCTCAATACTTTCTGCATATAGTTTTTATTTTTATTTTCAGTCAGAAATTTGTCAACTAAAATACATGACAATTTAATTATTTTGAAATATTTGCAATAAAACACCTCTTGGAGATCTAATTTTGGTTCACTAAAAATTGTTGTCTTTATGTAGCCAAAAAACATGAAAGAAAGCTCATCATCACTGGTCATTAGAGAAATGCAAGTCAAAACCACAGTGAGATACCCTCTCACGCCAGTGAGAATAGCAATCATTAAAATGTCAGGAAACAACAGATGCTGGAGAGGATGTGGAGAACTAGGAACACTTTTACACTGTTGGTGGGAGTGTAAATTAGTTCAACCACTGTGGAAAACAGTGTAGTGATTCCTCAAAGATCTAGAACTACAAATACCATTTGATCCAGCAATCCCATTACTGGGTATATACCCAAAGGATTATAAATCATTCTACTATAAACATACATGCACACTTATGTTTATTGCAGCACTATTCACAATAGCAAAGACTTGGAACCAACCCAAATACTCATCAATGATAGACTGGATAAAGAAAATGTGGCATATATATACCATGGAATACTATGCAGTCATAAGAAAGAATGAGTTCATGTCCTTTGCAGGGACATGGATGAAGCTGGAAACCATCATTCTCAGCAAACTAACACAGGAACAGAAAACCAAACACCGCATATTCTCACTCATAAGCGGGAGTTGAGCAATGAGAACATATGGGCACAGGGAGGGGAACATCATACACTAGGGCTTGTCGGAAGGTGGGGGGCTAAGGGAGGGATAGCATTAGGAGAAATACCTAATGTAGATGATGGGTCGATGGGTGCAGCAAACCACCATGGCACGTATATACCTATGTAACAAACCTGCACGTTCTGCACATGTATCCCAGAACTTAAAGCATAATTAAAAATAAAAAAAAGAAAAATGAGAAAGTGAGGAAGGAAATCCTTACTCACAATTTGATACCGATGAACATTCATGAATTATTTTGAAGTGTGAGGTGCTTGACTGATGTCTTGCAATTTTAACAACTAACTTTTGTGAGGATTATTTAGATTGCTATCAGTCTTCTATAACTGCAGAGTTTCAAGAAACTCAAAGACAAGGAAAGTTGGATTTAACTTAGGAAGTGTGTCCTAGACAGCAACACAGTGATCTCTTCTGCCCGTCACTCTTAAAATTTTCATACACCCTCTATATCCAACAGGAGTGAATTACATGTTAGACACATCAGACTAAAATATTTCAGAAGTGTTACTTCTATTCATTACTCACGATACAATAAAAATGAACAAGTAGTCACAGAACTATGGAACTTAGTTCCAAAGGAAATCCAGGAAATAACTGGACCTGGTAAACTTCTCATACATAGAGAAGAGAACATGGCTATCATAGCTCAGATAAAAAGGGTGGGGCTTGGTGATTTTGTGTGATGGACCAAATGGATGAAAAAATGGGTCGATGAGAACTTTTCATTCAGCTGGGACGTCTATATATTTTCATGGCTATTTCTCCATAGCTGTACCTTAGAGCAGGGGTGTTTGCAATCTACAGTGATACGGATATAAACACTTAGACCCATAAGCCTCCCAAATTCTCCCAGAACAGTTGTGATACTGACTACCTGAGCCAACCTTTACTTTACTCTAGCAGCTACCACCTATATTTTCTACATATCTAGAGATGAAGGGGGTAAATGAGGCATTGAAACTGAATGGGAAGAAAAGATTTTTTAAAAAGTTATTGAGAATCCCGCACCACCACCTCCCAACCCTCCTCCAAATCTTGCCTGATATTACTTCTGTTTATCCTACTGCCATTTTCTCCAATTCTATACATAATCCACTCACCGTAGTCTCATATTGGGACTTGCACTTTAATCCCATATTTACAATTACGTTATTCCTTTTATGTGTTTTCTTTCCCTTGTCTGCCTGTCACTTACTTAGGCATGCCGCAAAAGTCAGGGAAAATTCCAGCTGCTACATGATACTACGTTCTGAGCTCTGATAACTTCCCCTTGCTACTATGTAACTGTAAGTCCTTTGCATTAAGAACTTATTCTAATTCGCCTTACTCTACATGGACCCAGCAGAGAAGTTGAGGCAAGAAGACCATTAACCATTAAGAGTAATAAAATAATCAGCAGTATATTAATGAATAACAGAATATATGTACAGATAGCTGTGTAAATCAAGGAATGAGCAGAATGATTAACAATGTATATAATACTCCTTTTTTTTCCCTTGGATATGTAAGTCGTGGGGGTTTGTTAGTAGATCACCTTCAGAGTACAGATAAAGAGGAAAGCTTTTAAATTCATCCTTATCCCCAATTCAAGCTTTATGAATTTTGGTATATTTAGTCTTTTAAAATAGTTTAGAGATGAAGTTAGTCATGCTTATCAAAAAGTAGAATTCTTGGAAAGTTCAGTCCTTATTAAAGAATAACTACCAGAAACTCCCGTATACTCAAAAATATAGCCAAGAATAAAAAAAAAACACTCTTCTAGAAGATTAATATCTTAGTGTCTACAACTGTCACCACTTCATTAAGTATGAAAGAAGAGACTTTTTTTTATGTCTTTTATCACTTTATCATCAAAGCAAATTCTGGCAGGTGCATGGCCTAAGAAGTTTCATATTTGTCTGATATAGGATGGGCAGATGTTTTATAACACAGTCTTGAAATTTAGATTAATTCTTGTAATTAAAGGTAAAAAGTCTCAGGTTTCATAAGGTAAGTCCAAAGCCCCACAGCTCTACCAGTGTGTTCTGAATTGATCTGAAGTGCGTATGTAGGAATGACAGTGGGAATTATGTGGGCTGACGCCTCCCGGCTCTTTTCCGACATGAGGGTTCTCATACTGAAAACACTGATAAGTTAATTTCCAAATATTCAGTTGCTTATTCCAAAGTTTCCCAACCACCTTCTCAACTTGCTGATGCATGCACGAATTCTCGGCAGCATGTTTTCAACAGTATGCCTTTTGTTCCTCTTCTATACCCAACCGTTCTCCTCAAGTGATAGTATTGGCTGCTCCTGGGAACTGTCATATGTGTCTTATTTTGGGTCTTAGTATTTTGTATAACAGGTTACAAATTCAGAAACTGTGAACATAATTCCAAATTTGCATTAAGACACATGTAGCTTTTACATATTTTAACATCTCTGTGTGGAGATTTGAATGTAAATTACATATTATAATATTAACTTGGATATAGAAGTGCTATGAAAATAAATCAAACAAAGAAGAACACTGTTTGAAAATATGCTATGTTACAAAAGCAAATAGTTTGGATAGTGCATCTAGGAGGTTTTTCTTTTTTATAGATAAAACTTCGCAAACTATGCAATCTGTAAAATAGTCTTAAATGTAAAAAATAGAGGTAAGAACTGAGTGGGAGGGTCATTTATAGAAGTGAGATCCCAGGCATGGCTGAAGGCTAAATGTATTAGAAATTATAGAGGAAAAATGTTGTGAAAGGTGATTGATTTGAACTAAGTTGAAATATGGAAGTGTCCAGACACTTATAAAAAGGGATTGAATTTTGATTTACTGTGGTTCAAACTTCACATAGTTTACATAAAGTGGCAATCAGGGAAGTTTGACTTAGGATCACTAAGCATGTAGAATACCTTTCAAACTCATAAAAAAAGTTCTAACCATAAAGAAGCCCGTACTAGATAAAAGTTTGTTGGAAGCTATAGACTTTAGAGGTGAAACAAGGCATTTAAAATTCAAACTAACGTCAATTTTGTTTTCCTCCTAATTAAACAAGTAGACTCTACACAGTTATTAAAGTCACTAATTTATTTTGAAATTATCTTTTGGTATAAAAATCTATACACACATGTTTTTTAACTGGGCTATGATTCTTGTTGCCTTTTTCCTCCTTAGCCCATAAAGTTAATTCCTTTGGGAAAGAAATATTCTGGGACTCAATGTCAGTCAAGATTGAAAAGGTGAAGGCTTTAATTAACTGCCTTAAAGCTTATCATTGAGAGATGGGGTGTTTAGCTCAAGTGGTGTGAAGAGCTCTTAAATCATTCTGGCAATTGAGATTTCATCCTTTTTGTTCCATATTGTAAAATCCTTTAATGGCTAAACACACCCACGAACTTGGACTTTAAACTCTATGAACAGCAGGGGAGAGATCTGCAACTGATGTAATGTTCACTACCATGTGGACAGAATCATTAGACTTTCTGGGATTCATGCATATGCTAAAAGGGTGAGTGTGAATTAATTAGAATGGCTACACTCAGCGAGGCCAAACTCTTTCAGTTCTCAGAAAGAAGGAGGGCCGGGGGCAGGATTAAGAAAATTGAAAGCTAAAATAAAAGAGAATTAGGCACTCCTTTAAGTTTCTCTCACAGCAAATGAGGCCAAATGCCAATACTATGATTTACAAGCATCCGCATCAAGTTGCTTTACAGAGAAATGTGTCTGAGGGTTGCAGTAGCAGATGGACGGCCAGCTGACCTCGGGGCCATTCATCATTGAGATGCAGGAGTTAGTTCACTTCTCTACACTTCAGGTAACAGCCCCTAAAATGGTAAAAGTCAAGACTTGACATTGAATAGTGAGGTTATCCCAGTTGTCGGGTCCAATCCTGAAACACTGGCCAACTTACCCACCGACAATGTGCTTGTCACTTAAACTTTCTGTACATTTACATGTACTGTTTTTTTCATTTTTTAATAAACAATGAGAATTCTTGAAATTCTCACCTTGTGAGAATTCTTTTCTTTTATGCTAGGTAAGGGACAGATGTCACGGAAAAATAACATTCATTCTGAATTGAGATTCTTAGGTATCCTGCAATGTATTTCAGAAATGTAATTCACAGGCAGGATTTTCTAAGCCTTTGCTGCTCAAAGCGTCTTTCACAGACCAGCAGAATATTCACAGAAACGCAGAATCTCAGGTCCTGTCCCATACCTACTGATTCAGAATTTGTACTTTGTGTTAAAATACATAACACCAGATAATTTAAATGCATGTTAAAGCTTGAGAAGTGCTATTGAAATACTTATTACATATAAAGGATGTTTAAAATGCTTCAGTAATCATCAAAACATTATTAGATATTTTTTCAAAGCAAAAAAAAAATATTCTGCTTTTGAGCCCATAAAAACATGTTTTAGTGATCTTCAATTGTATCTACAAGTTTCTGAGTAGCTATTACTTAGCAGAAACTCAAAATATGTTTGTGGAGTTGACTAGGATATAACTATGTATTAGAATCTCCTCCTAGGCTCAACAAGACCATAGGTCAAGTTGTTAGAAGAACAAGCTCGGTCAAGAACAAAAATCACCCCAACTCCACCCAACTTTCTGTCCTTCTTCTTTACCTCCCCTTTACTTTTACCTCACTCTTACCATGACGGGACTTGTTTTTGGAAGTGGGAAAAAGAGAAGAGCTTGTCCATGGCTTGTTTCCACACGCAGTTGGCCATAATTACAACACTAGTCTGTGTTAGCAAAAAGAAGAGTTTGGAAGGGAGAATGAAAGAGGTTCTTTAAAATGAACTGAATTGATCTTGAACAGCAGAATAAAACTTTTCTAATATAGTAAAGTGATTAAAAAGTGAAGGAATTGGTCAATGAGAGGTTAAAGTTGCTGCAGTACAGCATGAAGAGTGATCCTATATAGCATAGTGCAGAAAAACAGTCATTAGAAAATAACATGTTTTCATACATCCACCTTAAGAAGTTAATATCTATTAGAAAATCTGCTTATTCTACAACATGATCTCCTGGTTTATATATGGGATACATATTTCTTGTACATCCCAATATCATTAGAACTACATAGCTAGATTCTTCAGAGGGAAATTGTTTTACTCCTTATAAAAAGTTCTAGAGCTGGAAATATATACTTTTGCATTTCTAGGCTGCCCAAGATGGACTGACGACTAGAAAAAAAATTAATTTACCTGAGCCCCAGTTATTCCTCTGTAAATATTGGGATATAACTTTTTGATTAGAGTGGTAAGAGTTAGATCTTTAACATTTATGAAGAATTCATAGCACATGATAATAGTAAAGATTCTGAAAAATACATATATATATAAAATCTATAAACACTCCAAAATAAAAACAATGGAGGCTTTAAGATGTGTGTGTGTATTTGTGTGTGTATGTGTGTAAAACAGATCAGAAAATTTCTACCATCTAACTCCTAATGGAAGTCAAAATTAATGAGTTTCCTTATAATGTTTTAAGACATAGAATCACGTGGTTTCTATCTAGAAATGCCCAAACACACATTTATTCCTCTGTTTACATGAGACTGCTCACTGTCAACTGTAAGATGATTTTCATTTGCTTTTGCAAAGGCACTTAATTCACAGCCTGTTTAAAATAGCACCATCTCTGATAGCTGCAATCAGTTTCATAACGACTCCTCCTGCTGCCACTTTGCAAGTCAGGCTAGGAGTCCAACTTTGAACACAGACATGTCACTAATTAGCACTGCCCACAACCAGGTCCAATAGGTCCATAATGAATGCACAACAATCATTTCTCCATTTGAATCTTGGAAGCAATCCACTGTAATCTGTATGCAAAGGTCGACTTTTGAAGGAATAATTGTACTTTGCTTTGGTCCATCTGGATTAGGCTATAAATATGCCTTCCAGGTTTTATAACATTAAGTTACAGAGACAGCACTCAATGTCGGAGTAATATTCAAGAAGTCCTGTATGGGTGATTAACTTGAGAACATTCATGAAATCGGTGCCCTGATCTTAGGGCAAAAAAAAAATGCATTTTTAAGCTAGAAGTAATTTCTGGGCTCTTGATTTTGGTGAATGAGATGAATTCATTAAAAAAAAGTTCCAACTGCTTTTTGTTCTCCCTTATTATTAAGACTAATAAAATAAGCACATTTTTTTTCTCTTTAAACACATGCATATTTTTCTAAGCCAGAAATTACATTGAAGTATTATAGAATAACAATAACAAAATATCCAATAATGGTCTCTGTGGCTTAAGGCCTATATACCAACTTTCCATGATTATTTTGTCTATTATACTCTTGCATATGTTTTTGAAGGATTTTACAACATGCTTCAAAAGCATTTGAGATTTGGGATTTCCACTTGTTACTATTTATGGTTTCAGTGTTCACATACCATTGATTTTTTTTTCTCTCCCGCTCCAAACCTAAATGTCAATTGTGATCTAAATTAATTTGCACTTGGAGTTGGCAAGCTAGTAACTTCAGTTCATGTAGTGAAACCACAAAGCAAAGCAGGGGACGCTGACTCTAGTTCTTGATCCATCTTGGTATTTCTGGCTTTTCTCTTCAGCTTCCCTAAAGCCAATTAGGCACTTGTAATTGCCATTTGGGAAATGGATTTGGGAGAGTCAGTCCATATGTCGAGTTTGTCTTTAAAAATATGATGTCTAGATTTCTCATTGAAAGAAAATTATGATTAATTCCTCATTGGTAAACATGCATAAAGATCGATTTTGGTAAGTGAAACTATATCTTTATCATAAATGCAACATGAATCAAAAGCGACAGGGACCGATGGGTACGTGAATCACATACTTCAATCATCTTGTGTCTCAAATACATGGCAGAGTGCCTGGAACATTGAAGATACTTGCTAAGTGGTTGTAGATTTTGCGGAGAAAAAATAATAAATGGAAATCATGGTTATCTCTTCAAATCCAGATGTGCAGGACACAAACACTACTGTAAAATGATACTACACAATTTCTACAGTAACCAAGAAGAAAACTAGGTTAGGAAAAGGAATTTTGGGTTTGGCATCTTTTAGCATCAACCAATAGGGGAAAGATTTGTAATATATCTCAGGGCTTACGGAAGGCAAATACTCTCTAAGTAAAACACAGCTAGAGTAATAAGTTCAGGAGATAGAAGTTCGACGTATGTAAATTAGGGTAATAGAAATTTCTTAAGCAAATAAAAGTGGGGTGTTGAAGTAGAAAAATAATTATCACAGTGTGTGGTGTACTTGAGCTTTGGCATTTTAGGAGAAGATGAAATGTTTATCTTGGTTTATAATTTTTTCCCAATACGTTCTGAACACAGTAAAAACTGGGAAATCTCAAAGATTCCAGACGGAACCTGGACCTGAATGACTTCCTTTGCTAAGGTGATCTTATTTAAGGAACGGAAACAACAAGGGCACCAGGAAAGAGGAGGAGGAGAAGAGAAGGCAGAACAAGGGGATAGTGAAAGGGAAGCAGAGTGGGGCACTGAGAAAACCTAGGTACGAGATCCGAGGACCTTTGAAAAGTGCAGGGAACAGAAGTCCTTCAAATAGGAGCTCCACGCCCCGCCCACCCACCTGAATTCAAGTTGCATTTAGCTGTCAGAGAAATCTGCATGCTTGCATTGCTTTTAAGAAAGTAGCACTGTTGTTTTTACAGCCAAGCCCTAAAGGCTGAGACCTAGGAAAGCATCTGCATGCTTTCTGAAGATGAAGCCCATTTATTTACAATTACAGATACAGAATGATGTCAGCGATGCAGTGAATGCAATTTTTCATCACAGCTTCTTAAGTATTGCTTAGTAGCTAAGTGTCACATTTTAGGAAGGCTAACAAGAATTTTAAGTCTAGATTTCACAAGGAAACCTCGAGAGGAAAAAGAATATTGTATAACATGATAAAGAATATCATAAGGTGGACGGGATTTTTTTTCTGATTGTGAATTCAAGTTTGTGTTTTGTGTGTCTTCAGAAAGCCTCTGGCTTTACTCATAACTAACGAGAATTGAAGGACCGGGGGAGGACGCGTTCCATTGCTCATTAACTAACATACTTCTAGCTTCTCAGGATACTTCAACTACAGTGGCTAAAGGAAGCTAGAGTTCAGACTTCAGTTGTCCTCTGGCCGGGATAGAACTAAAGGATATAAAGTTTGTAATTTTCTATCTCCACAGGATGGACAAGTTAAGATTCGAGTAAAGTCCCATTTAAACTTCCCTGAATTGTTTTGTTTCTGTATACCATTTGAGGAAAGGCCAACAGCTAAGAACAAAAAGGAAGCATGCAACCTGACATTCCACAATCATGAATAGCTGTTGGAGCATCCGTACCGTGGGCTGCTTGTCTTACGATAAATCAATTTCTTTAAGGAGAATTTTACTGGTCTAGCAGTAGTCTTTCAGAATTATGGTCTAACAGATCCATACTATTTAGTTTCTGTTCTTTTTAAGTAAGCCTAGATATCTATTTTCCTCAGACTAATGTATATGAAATAAAGGGTGTGAAAATAATTTGTAAACTAAAGAACACTGTAAACTAAAACAGATTTTAATGGTTTTTAATGACAGAATAATTTCCTTAAGAACGTCCAGGTACCATATTGAGTTGCTTACTCTACAATTTGGGACATAGTACCATCAGGCTATGTTGTACTCTCTCTTATTTGATTTGATTTCCCACATTTATTTTACATTTCCAGTCCTATTGTGTTTGCTCTCATAAAAATGCACTCTAATACATGTAAAAGATGTTCTTCTACTATGGGTTCCATGTTTCTTTTAAAAGTTTGTATATTTTTCATAATATTTCTTGGCTATAACTTTTTTTGTATCTGAGGCATGATTCATACATCTAATCTTATGTACTTAAATCAATATTTCATTCTATTCATGTGGTTACACATGAATTCAGTCCACAGAATCAAAAACTGCTATAAATTGTTTCCTTATCTATTTCAGTTTGGGCATTATTGTCTACATCTTTTATCTGATTTTATATTTTTCCCAATCTGATCAATACAAATGTGTCTAATTTTAGTGTGTCTGTTTTATACTTGTATTTCTCACTCTTTTATTGTGCTAAATAAATTCCGTGGTTAGTCAGCATGGGTTCCTGAGACCAGTAACCTTCCATGTCTTCCCCAGCGTTCCTTGCATTTTATTGCAGAATGGAATCCAGTCATCTGTGTTCACTCATTACCTCATACAGGAGAGGAAAAGTAGTTTACTTAAAACTAAGAGACATTGGGAACTATGACAACCTTACCCTTGCTAAAGAGTATCCTTCAAATATGCTATGTTTGTACTTTTCTTCCCTGGATTTGGGGGATACTGTGATTCCTTTAGTTTAGCAGATATATTCTCCTCATAATATCTGCTAAAGGAATCACAGTAACCCCCAAAATCTAATGTATTGACAAGATCATGCGTAGAGTATAAACAACTTACACTGGATGTGTGCTAAGATACTACATCCTTAGGTGTTTCCTCTTAAAATAGCTATGTGCATATTATAAAATAGCTATGTACTCAGTAAAATGCATGTGCATTGATGCAAAGACCTTCAAGTGTGAGTTGCCATTACAATAGCTTTTGGCTATATTTTAAATGCAGGACCCAATGACACAGTGTCATTGCCTTTACTTGTAGAAACTAAGCTAAAATGGTCCCACCTGGAGAGAAATGGGAACTAAAGATTGTCGTGCAATGCTCCTAAAAGGGCTTCCTGAGACAGCAGCTCTGTGCACAAGCATAAGCAGATGAAGCAGCTGTTTGTCACCACCACTGTCCTTATGGCAGTTCTCAAGATACAGATACCTATTCTGCTCTTGTGCATTTCATAGTTCCCTTCTCACAGGGAATGGTGCTATGAGTACTTAAACATATTTAGTTGTTGGCCCTCCAATATTCTTTCTCCACCTTGTCTAATTGGAGAACTTCTGTTCTCATATTTTGACCACTCACTTTGAGGCTAATTGCTCAATGACTTTATCTCCATGTCTGATTTCATTGTCAGCTTAGTCCTTACTCAAAGGGACTTCTGACTTAGAATTACCAGGAGGTTCTGACTTAACAGCCTCCAGGTACCATACTGAGTTGCTCACACTAGAGTTTGGGGCATAGTATCATCAGGTTAGATTGGTATTGTCTCTTATTTGATTTGATTTCCCACATTTATTATACGTTTCCAATCCTATTGTTTTTGTTCCCATACAAATGCACTCTAAAACATGTAAAATATGTCCTTCCAGTCCAGGTTTCATGTTTATTTTAAAAGTTGTTTATTTTTCAAAATATGTATTGGTTATAACAATTTTTGTATCTGTGGCATGATTCATAAATCTAATCTAATTTACTTAAATCAATATTTCGTTCTATTCAAAGTAGCATTTAAACAAGTCAAATTCATGAGCTTACAGTCCAAGTCCTTTAAATTAGACAAAGACTCCATTATCTTTGTAGTCTTACAATCTAAAAGTTTGAATTTATTTTTATCTATCTGATTCATCAATCTAATAAAAGGTATAATTAGAATTTGTCTATGTTTACCCTGAAATGTGTCTTATATGCATGTTTTCTTCACTTCAACAACCGTGCAAACAAACTTATACCTAATTAAATATAATATGGTTCTACATGGTATTCATGATTCTTCTCATCTAATTTTTAGTTACTGCCCAAGAGGAAGCTTGGTGATGTGGTGCTGAGGACTATGGGATCTTGGAAAAGATTCATGAATTCAATTCAATTTCTCTCTATTTGTGGAAATTTGAGGAAGTTACTTAAAATTGCAACACCTCAATTTCTTCGTTTACGCAAAAGGAGTGAAGATGTTGCCTCTTCATTATTTGAGAGCTCCTCTGCGTGGCCTGCTTTTAGAAAAGCATAAGGAACACTCCGCTCTAGAAACAATAGTGATGATATTTGTTTGACTCTGAAAAACTAGACAGAACAAAGTGTTACCCTATTTTCTTCTCAATCTGACAAACTTCCCTCTATTGGCTTTCAAAGCCTTCTATAAATTGGCCCCATCTTACATTCAGTATAAAATCTATGTTCTTTGACTTCTGATTTAATTAAGTAAATCCTTCATAATCTAAAACAATTGCCAATGTTCCCACAGTTTGCGGCATTATTTATTTTCTGCATAGTTCATCTCACTGGATTCTCACTGTTGCATGAGCTCATGTACAGAACGGAAAAGGAGATAGGCTATGTATAGCTAGCAAAGGAATATCTAGGTCTTGAATTTCGAAACTTTAGATGTTCAATTTATGTTCTCTATGCAAGGACAATTTTTAGTGAAATAATTTTTTAAATACACTTGTGATTTTTTTTTAATTAACTAGTAAGAACTTCCCTAGAACGCCTACCAGCGTTTTGGAAAATAAATGAGGGTCAAAGTTTGAGCTTATTAATTTTATGGTAAATCCCTTTTTGCCTACACTGAATTGCACTAATATAATTCTTATGAACATGAGGTAATACATCCGCAAAGACTATATATAGATGATTTATTAGAACTTCCAACCAAGGAGAGACATAAAAGATATCAAAGAAGACAAAAATAAATGAAAAAAGACTACTTTCATGTTCCAGGATGGAAGGAATAGAAAACACACAGGGAAATAGCATAACGTTAACATAATGTATTTATTAGTTAACTGTGTGACACATATTCTTTTTTTCCATTTGTTTGACTGCATAAACTTTGATTGCTTCATGTATGCCAATTATTTGTAATTCCTTTTCTATAGGAAGAATGGAAATGAAATTCAGTCTTCTAAGACATTTTCATTCCATTTATTTTTCAGGTTGAGCTGAAAAAGTTCAGCGAAATTTTAATGTAAAATTGATAAACTAAGCATACAAGTTTTTCAAGAAACAATGATTTTAAAATTTAAATTTTTTAAATGAATAGGAAATGAATAAGCCTTATAGAAAATATGTGATTCCTTCATAATATAAACTATAATTTATTCTTCTGAAAAGACAGGCCATCAGAATAGAAGATGGGTCAAAATTAGACCTTCTTATTTATAAATAAATATAATCATAGAAACATCACTAACAATGGGAAATGGAAAGTTAAGAAAACAATTTCTTTCAAGTAAACTCTATTGAAAAAAAAAATACTCAAATTAGACCCTCAAGTTACATGATAAACCGAAAGAGAGTACAGCTACATTTAAGATTTAATTATTTTTAAAATGTTGTTATTGAACATATTGACTATTATCTTGAAACTATAAAGAAAATAAAATAATAAATGGTGAAAAGAAAAAGAAATCATGTCCAAATATATTGTATAAAATCACAGGAAAAACAGAAAAGTAAATAACAGATTGGGTAGGATATATATGAGGCAATCATGGTAAAGAGTTACTAATTTTATTACAAAAATTAGGAATTTTGAGAGAGCACGGTAGATTCAACACATGTTCCAGTTATGCTTGGTCCCTAGGCCCCACTAAAATGCTGAAAATGTCTATAAGGGAATAAAAAAAGGCATAAAATCATAAGGACAAAGGAGACAAAATAGGATATAACAGAATACAAAAGAAGTAACAAAATTTGGCAACGTTTAAAGTGGAGAGGTGACTTAGGGGAAGCTGACAGTTGACTTCAAAAGGGATAGTTGGTAGAGATAGTGAAAGTTGGCAAAGAAAGTGCACACCTAAGTCCTAACAGGGTCCATACTGGTCGGTAATTGACTGATTCCTAGACCGTGCATCATCTCTTTCATGGTATGAGCCCTCAATTTGGGACAGCTCTCAATACGCAGATATTCCCAGGGTACTGGCCCCTAAATCACGGTTGAATGAGGTTCCATAGTATTTGCGTTCAAACTCAGATTGGTGCATACTGTAAATGTTGGTACATAATGCATGGGAAGCTCCCATTCAACTGTCTGAATGATTTTATATACTAGAACAATACAAACTTTCATTATTTATTTGGTGTTCCAATTGTTCCAGATGCTAAAGTTAACTTAAATCAACAGTTTTTTCTTTCTAAGTAAACACCTTCCAAGAGCCTGAAACTGTACTCTGAATTTTGCTGGTTTTTAAAAGCAGAAATAGAATGCATGATCTTTGTTTTTATGAACATATGCTGATAAAAACAACTGATATCCTGAGGGAGTTAGATACTGAAAGGCAGAGTCTAATTCTCTGCTGCTTTATGTATAGACACTTTCTTCTTTTTTTTAACCCAAAGGAACGTCATGTAATATTTCCAACTAGAAATAAAATAAACTTATTCTAATTAATTTCTACCTACTTTTTAATTTTTATGAGATGTCAATTCATATTTCCCAAACTCTCTCAGACATCTGAGAGTGGTATACATTTCAGGAAAAAAGTAAAATAGGCCTGGATCACTTACCAAGAAAAAATCCTGCCTAAAGACATACAAAAGCTAGGGAGATAATAATTGACTTTAGGAAAATAATATCAAACACTTTCGGTTAAACATTATGTGTAATATTCATCACGAAAACACATTTAGCAATTTAAACCGTCAAAGGATGCCAAAGAAAGATCCTTAATGAAAAAGCCACAGAAATGAACTCTGTGAGGAACACAAAGCAGAAGAAGGGAACTTTATTTCCACTCCTGCCAAACCCAGCACCCATCCATGAGCGCCCTGCACATCGACAATGACAAAAAGGATGAGAAGCAAATGAAACCCTCGTCCTTGAGCGCTGAGTGTAGTCAGCCTCATTGGTATGCTCTACAGTGTAAGCACGCCCTCAACCCTAGACAATAGTCTGTTTTCCCGGTTTATCCGCTGGGGCGAGGGGTGGCCCTGAACTGCAGGGAATGAAACCTCAATTCCTGATCCTCCGTTAGGCCCAAGGATCTGGACACCTCGGAGCATAATTTTCTCTCTCATCAGGATCAGATATTGAATTTGCCCTGTGCCCATCCGTTCTTTTCTTTTTTTCTTTTTTTCCTACGGGGACTGGCTAGCTTCACAAGCTGTCATAATTTTATTTCCGATTTGGTCTTGAGGGGAGACATGTCCTCATCACATCCAAACTCATTTCCTTAGTGTCAGATGAATAGTAGCAATAACTGAGAAATTTTACCCCAAGGCTCCTGCTGGGAACTTCAACAAAGTCGTTTCTAAAACACATGTTACACAAAGACATGTTCAAACATAGTCATGAATAAAAGACCGAGTCTGTCATCTCTCAGTCTCCCAATATGGTAAAGGTACACAACTTTCCCAAGATTCAATAGTTAATACTGAAACTTGAAAACCACATTTGGTGGAAAAAGTACTTAAAAGGACTTAACTTTAGTGAAGTACTATTGCCTGCCACTCCTGAGAGCAAAGATACCTTGAGAACACTCCACTGGAATTTCACACACAGAATGATACATCATGTTGCAGAAAATGGTTTTTCTAGTTTGGTTTGTTCTTAAAAGTAGTTGTGCCTACAATTTCAATTCTTAATACTTAATGTATTTTCATGGCCTGAAAGATTTCAGTGACCTCTTCTCTTCCATAAGCAGGATTCTATGTTTTCTCAGAAAACATCCATTATATCAATAATATATCGCTATAAATTACATGTATTTACTGCAAGCAAATGGAACAAAGTTTATTGCAACTCACATTATAACTTTACTGTGCTTGCTCACAATGTTTTATACATATAATCATCCTAATCTTATATTTTATGGAAGCTTACACTTCTAAAAACAATCTGACAGTTTAAAGCACATTTTGTTTTTCTAACGTAATTTGATTGGAGTATGTTTTTACTTTCTTTTAGAAATTTATTTCCAAAATTGATCCCAAGTTCAACTGTCGGCTTTCTCACTGTACTCTAAATTCAAGCTTGAAAACATCTGCGTATTTAGTTGGCCTGTTGAGGGCAAGATCACACTATCACACGTGAAGGAAGTTATCATGTATCATCAACAACTTAATTTAGATCTGAAGAGTGAGCTCCAAGGGGAACTAGTGAATCAACTTTGCTTCCTACTTGAAAGCTCCTTTCTAAGACCCTGGAGATTTATGTGGAACAGGTTATTATACTTCTCCTACTAATCAGAACTCTAGCTCCCCTGGCAACCCGCATACTTTGTTTCCCTCATGCCAGCATTCCTAAATCTCTCCTGCACCCCTCCCCCCATTCAAAGATTTATTTCACTGTTGCGACAGCCTGTGGGCACGTTACATACTTTAAAACAACACATTAATCTGTAACTTTCCACCCCAGACAGCAGACACCACCATCCTTCTTGATAACCACCTCTGGCGATCGCAAAGAAAGCATTCCTGATTTAGATTACAGTCAAGAAATTGCAGGGGATGACGTGTCTTCCACCAGTCTCCACACTTACATTTAGGCAAACTGCCAGGTGACAGCAAAAGTCACAGCTGCACATTTTCACTGAAAATGCCCTGCACAAGTCTCCCGTGCTTAATTTTGAGTACTTAAGGGTGACCTTTTTGAGAATACATAGAAAATGAAAGGACAGTTAGGCATAGTGGACCCTTGTTATTAGATAGAGATGAATGTATTGAATGAGATTGCCTCACTTTCTCCCTTTGTTCCATGGATATATCCGATCTCTTCCTTCACTCTGCTTCGCCCCAAGTTTCTCTTATAATCAGAGTAGAAACTTACACCAAAGTACTTAGACTGTATTCTTCAATTTCCGTACATTAATTTGGAAAAATAAAAACCTTCAATTCTTGACCAGGACAAGGGTAAATATTGTTCATCAGTCTTTAAGAAATCAGCTTCACCCGAAGCTCAGATTTTCTTCTATGTTAAAATTATTCTTTAGCAGGTTTTCTTCAGAATTAACTCATCACCCAGAATATCAAATATATATTAAGGGTGGCACACAGTCCTCACAGAGGTTGATATCTGCTTACAAGACTATGTGGCATTTAAAGAAAAAGAAGTTATTTTTATTTATAAGCTTTATCCTTAACCATGACACACACAATGAGGAAAAGGAACAAATGTGTGCCCTAATACATTGATTTTCTCCTATTGTTACACATTTCTGTATTTGTTTCAGGATTCTGTGATGTGACTTACTGATCTTTTTCCCCTCTTTATAACTGTTTTTGTAAGTGAAGAGTCGCAATAAACAGCTCAAATGCCACGCTCCCTTCCTTTTCACCTCTTCCTTCTTCTGCCGATAACCACCGTCCTGAAGTTGTTTTGAACCTGTTCCTTGTGTGTTTGGAGATGTTTATTTGATGTCTGAACCATGTATGTGTGTCCCTGTGTGTGCATGTGCAGTGTGTCTCTGTGTGCATCTATATCTAGATTAAATTTTAAATGTTTTATTTGAAAGATATTATGCTGTTCTTTGAGGTTCTTCATGCAACACTATATATTTGAAATTAAGTATTTGAATGTAAATTTGTTTACAATAATCACCACATAGACACTCCCAAGATCTGCTTTGTCATCTTTATAAATGAAGGTAATTTTTGAAATTATCTAAAACTAAAACCCTAAAATGTTAGGGTTGACCTACTTTGCAAGACTGAGTGGCTAACCAAGAACCTAGAACCCGACTTCCAAGTTCTAACCATGGGAATCTCTAATGTTATCCAATTAATTTAAGTGCTCACGTAACCTAGATTGGTAACTTAACACTTACCATTAGGTCTCAGTGACTGATGGTAAATGCTTAAGAGGAATGAGACCTATAAATCACTTAAAATGTATAGTACTAGACCAGATGGAATTTTCTTTTCTTTCTGACCGTTACATAGCCTAATTTTTCACTAAGTATGAAGTGTGGGAACTTTCCTAGTAGTCAGGGCTGGACCAACAGTTGCTTAGATGTTTTAGTGTTTAAGTCACCATACAACATCTATATTTGGACTCTGACTACAATATTTTTGTATAACAAAATTTGCTTTATTCTCAATGGGCTTGTGTTAGCGCCTGGCATTTTACTCTGCCCTATCTTTCTAGGAAGTTTAGAAGACTAAAACAGTTTGAAAGGGCCCTAATTCGGCAATAAAAATGTAATAACAGAGTAAATATCTTACACCTAGTAACAAAACTCCTCTTTGATACATAGGTTTTATACAGTTGCTGGTTTTTCTTGCATTTTTCAGGTCAAATATGTTAAAAATTCCATAGAGAAACTGTTCTCATGACCAAACATGCAAATACATGAACATGCAGACACTGCCACTTACAGCGTGACATCAGAAAAACCCGATTAGTAACAGGCTAGCTGGTGTAGCATTCTGTGTGTGTGTGTGTGTGTGTGTGTGTGTGTGTGTGTGTGTGTCTGTGTGTGTATGTCTATGTGGTTTCAGTGTACTGCAGCTTCTACTCATTGAAGAACTTACAAAAATGTATTCTATGTAAACAATGAAATATATTCATAATTTGAATTTTTTTATGGACACGCAGGCATTTCTGACCTTTTACATGTATTCTAACTAGCCAGATTGGTGAGGTATCAAAATCTTTGAAACCTTCCAAAGTCTGTCTGATTTACTATTCACTATCTGAATAGTGTCCAGCAGATCATCTGCCAAGTTGCTGAATAACCATTCTATCAGGTGGTTTCATCATCTACATGTTGCCAAAACCAAAAAGAAAGCCATCATTGACACTGCGCTTCCCATCATCCTCACCATCTGTAGTCCACGTGAGTACTGCTAATGTTTCCACCAACTTATATTCCACACCCACTCACTTCTCTTCATCCTCACTGCTAAAACGCTGGCCAAAACCATAGTCATTTTCTGCCTGGACTACTAAAAACTTCCTAACGCATATCTTTCTACTATTCTTCCACTCCTTCCATCTCCCTCCAAATTTCTCTACCTGGCAGAGAGAGTCAGCTTTTAAAATATCAGACCACATTACTTTTCTTCTGAAAAACTTCCAACAGTTTCCCATCGGATTTAGAATAAAAAAGTCAACTTCTTTACATGGCCTAAGTAATCTGGTTCCTGCATTTATCTCTAAGGTCAGCTCCACTCCATTCCTTCTTTCTTATGGAGTGCTACCAGCACTACTTATAATGATCCTTTATGCTGGATAATTTGTCCTCCCTCAAGGTCATTTCATTTTGTTTCCTCTTTCTGCTGTAATTATCTGAATGCAGAAGTTCACATTGTTTATTCTTTTCATGCAAGTCTTAGCTCAAGTTAGAAAAAAGTTCCATGATCATCTGGTCTGGAGAAAGTACCCATGTTCTGATACTCTCATGTCACTCTTGCTTACTCTTTATGACACTATGACTCTGAAATATTATCATTCATGTATTTATACACTTACTTATATATTCATGATTTTATATATATATATATATGTGTGTGTCTTCCCCCACTTATATGTCAAACATATAGTATTCATATATTGCATGTCTTGCTCCATTAAGCTTTACTAACACAGTTGTCTTGTGTGTTTTACTTAACACTGTTCCCCCAGGGTCAGAATATGGCAGGCATTTAAATATTTGTTAAATTGCATGCACTTTTCAGTTCTGGTGGTGTCGTCTTTTGTAAAATGTGATATAATACCTTTACATTACAAAATGATTTGTAAAGATTAGCTTTGCTTTGGAAGCGCCTATCTCAGAGAGATGCTATGGAAAATGTAACTATTATTTCCTATTTTCCTACATCCTGCTCACATCTTTCAAATGTATTTTCACTCCTAATCTATCAGTGTCTTTACAGTGAAGCGCAATAGATCTTTTGCAGTTCTAATAGTTTTGCTAACTTTAATTTTAGTATAAATGATTTAAAAGGGTTTGCAAAAGGAAAGAACTACAGGGGAATATCTATGTTTAATCATAAGTACTTTTTTAAAAAAATTAACCTAATATTCTTAACAATTTTCCCAAAAGCACATTATATTAATAATGGTACAATGACTGCCAATTTCTAAGTGGTTTTCCACACATTTCCATATAAGCCACAAAAGCACAGTGAGCAAGTAAAGTCAAATAATATCATCTCCATCTGATGCCCAGAGCATAGTGCTTCACCATAAAATGGAGCTTTCTCACTATTCACAATAGCAAATATATGAAATCAACTTAGGTGTCCATCAGTAGTGGATTAAAGAAAATGTGGCACATATATACCATGGAATACTACGCAGCCATAAAAAAGAATGAAATCATGTCCTTTGCAGCAACATGGATGCAGCTGGAGGCCATTATCCAAAGCAAATTAATGCAGGAACAGAAAATCAGATACCACATTTTCTCACATGTAAATGGGGAGCTAAACATTGGGTATTCATGTTCATAGAGATGGCAATAATAGACATTATTATTGCCATTACTACTAGATTTGGAAGAGTGGGGGCAAGGTTTGAAAAACTTCCTATTTGGTACTATGCTTACTACCCAGGTGATAGGATCATTCATACCCCAGGCCTCAGCATCACATTATGTATCTATGTAACAAACCTGCACATGCACCCCCTGAATCTAAAAGAAAAGTTGACATTATAAAAAACAGAGGCTTTCTGAGGATCACCAAAAGATTTCCTTGGGAATCTGTGACTGAAACCCATGTTTGCTGAATTCTCCTTTAGTACTCTTTCAGGCTGCATTAAGATCCCTGTTTTCCTTTCCTATATTTTTTTCTTCACGCTCAGTTAATCTCTCCTAATTCAGTATTTCATTGGATTAGTTGGCCATCTTTCTCCCTATTGCCACTATTTGATTATGGGCTCGTCGTTGTCTTCTAGTAGCTTTCGTCTTAA